>NC_092691.1:23636693-23940193 GCF_964275005.1 Diadema setosum
AAAATTATTCAACAAAATGGCCGATTTTTATTTCGTACCCCGGGATACCATTTATGTCATCATATAGAAGCGAAGAACAAATATGATCTATCACTTGAATGTCAGCAATTGATCGCTATCAGTAGCATGTCTGCTAATGGTATCACACTGGAAATGTAAATTCCTTTGAACATTCATATTCATGAATTGCAGTTCTACACTATTACACAGTGGCTGGTCATAAACTGCAGTTTTGTTTTTTTTTTGGTCAAATGTTGGTTTTTCTCTCCAAAAATGTACCAACCGCATTCACTCTCTTTATCTAGAATAGGAACACTTGGTAAAGATGTACCTATAAGTAAAGAAGTTTTTGCGTGCAAAAATGTTTTGATATTAGATGGCCGTTTGCACAGCATGTTCGTACAGTTGCAGTAAAGATAGCTGTAGCATGGTGAACATTTCAAGACTGTCTACAAAGTACCAGTATTCACATCAGAATGGGCACTGAAGCATAAATGCTATCAAAGATTTGGCCAAAAGCCCTTTGTAATAAAACTAGATGGAGAAAAAGAGAGATCATGCATGTATTGATACAGGCAAAAAGAAAGAAGGAATAAAGAAATGCAACACAACAAAAGAACAAACAAGTTTCTCCTACGCATTCGCATGCGGAGCTATCTTTTCTTGCAAAACATCTTGTCCTTGAGACATATTCATGCATGAAGCTAGCGAATGAGATCATGCAGCTATCAACATGATTCTCACTGAAGAATCTAGATCACCACATGCAGATTACAGCAGCAGTAATTAACAACAGTCTTTTTCTTCTTTTTCAAATATTGAACAAAACCCGAGACACTGGCTTGGAATAAAGAGTGTCATACGACTGCACTTATACTAAACAATGAGTTTAGAGGGGCACACATTGTCACAACAGGAAAATTGATAACTAATTTCTGCGGACTTTGATGGAGCAAAAATTCAAGAATGCAATTAAAGAGAAAATCCTTTATTGTAACCAAATTTTAGCTTTCTCTTGGCATAGAATATATGTGAGAGTTCAGAACCTCATTTTGACATGATTGTTCATGCTTTGAGCATTTAAGGCAGAGTATACTTTACTGGCATGCTTTATTTGCCTTCGTGCTTTGCTGATATGCGAATTGTGTGTGCATGCGCATGCATGTTTTTTGTCCCCCCCCCCCCCCCCAACCTAGTAAACGTTGGTCATGCCAGTGTCAAGACACAGTCTAGGCTATTCTGTTGTTGCAGTAGCAGAGGTTAATGTGGCTACCTATGCACATATGTATACTGTAGACTAATTGATAATAAATGACATAACTCTACACCATAACTGCAAATGTTAAAAACAATTAGCAAATTTGTTGGGGATTCCGAATTAGAGTCTCTAAAGCCCTTTTTACACTTGTGTTTCTTAACCCCGTACTTTCTTTGACCCAGGACTATCGTTAGTACCAATTTTTTCAGCTCTTTACACTCGCCAAAAATTTGCAAGTGTAAAAAGCCCTTAAATTAGACTTGCTAACTATGTAAGGTGGATACAGTATTTCATGGTGGAGAGAAAAAAAAAATCCCTAACCCAAAATGTATTTAGTTCTCATGCCAAAAAAGATCTCGCTAAGAAAAAAAAAAAAAAAAATAGCTGCACACATGGACAATTCTTTGAGTACCCTTGTTGATTTTTGTTTTCTCCATCTTCACTATTTTAAAGCATATTTAAGGAGGCAAGAAAGCTTTACAGACTTTGCATCCATCAAGATTTAAAAGTATTTACAATATTGATTCCATCTCTAAAAGAGAGATCAATTGCTTGCTCTAAATGGTATTTGTTACATTTTGAAATCATTTTTGTTTTTAAGACAGCAGAAGGAAAACACAACAAGGGGCTGAATGACCTATATGGAACAAACCCAGAGCAAAAGAGAGAAAAAGGTGATTTCTTGATTGTGGAAGCTAGGAAAGAAATTACTAAATGCTTACCTGTTCAGACTTATGCATGCCACTCCGTCCATGCCGGGCTTTCCACATGGCTTGGGTAACTGTGCAAGCTTTAACGAATCTGTCCCAGCAAGAAATGTGTTGGTTTCGTTCACTATCACGAATCGCTCCTTGAGCTCACCATGGCAGCAAGGCACTGGACCGACACAGGTCCTCACCACAGGGTTGTCTGCATGGCACGGACCTGCCGTGTCTTGAAGAGAAGGGAATGCAGTTGTGGAATGGTAGGGTGGGGATTCCAGTCTGGCCATTTCAGGACTTCGGTGTCCACTTGTGGGCAGCAAAGAGGGGTGTGAGTGGTGAGGAGGGGAAGGCAAGATGAGGCTGCCGGGTTGGATTGCACATCGAGGCTGGGAGCCAGAGACGTCTTCGCCATCTCGACAAACACTACGTTGTCCTGGGGTGTCTTCTGAAATTTCCCGAACGTGGTACAGGTCTGTCCTAGAAGATACTGACAAAGATCGTCCCTTGGAGACAGACGCCACTTGAGGATCAGCATTACCGTGGCAGGGATCACTCGATCTTCGCAAGGGTTGTCCTACCTGGTGGTCACTGACTCCACCATCATCCAGCTCATGGGGAAAGTCCCGGAGGAGAAGGGCCATCTCTTCGTCCATGCTGTGAGGAACTCCGTGGCTGCTTTCACCTGGCTCTTCAAGATGCAACCTATCTTCCTGAGGAGAGTCTGAATGACCAGAAAGCAATGGTTGACTACTGGTCTGCACATACGCATTTGAACTGCAGCCATCGCTCCTTACTGCAGTCGCCTTGTGCGGACTTGGCAAGTGGGAACATGAGATCTGTTCAGCCTCCTTCCTGCTCAACGACACTTTGCTTATCTCCATCTCCTGGCCTTGTGTCCAGTTAGGGCTATCCTGTGTGTCAGAAGGAGAGGATATCATAAATAAAGTGGATTCATTAAAGGCTTGACCACCAACTGACATACATGTCCAATGCAGTGTTAACAAAACACTGGCCATGTTTCTTTTATAGTCAGGAATGTTCAAAGGAAAATTTGTCACTTTGTTTAAAGTGTGCAGACCTCGACAGTACTTCACTCCAGATAAGTTTTGATAAGATCAGTCTAAAAGAGTCATACGTGTACATCTATTGGCATGATGTATCACAAATTCATAGCTTGAGATGACTAAGATGTTACATTTAGTATTGTATATTATATGTGTGTGTGTGTCTGTCTGTCTGTCTGTGTGTATGGTTATCTTACACTCGTTATATCTTTATATTACAGCCATTAAAAAAAATGAAGTATATGGATGCACAAATCTAATGACTGCACTGAGACATAAGGAAAGGCATTTGTGCAAAAGGTATTGCGGCAGTTGAAAGACTTCTCAATCCTTCAGATTGCTTTAAAGAAGGAAAGATGTTAAAGGGACATTCCAGATGATTTTCATAATTTCACATCATGTAGTACATAAATCGACAACTCCATGTATAGATTTGTGGAATTTATTGTGGTTCTTGAGCAGAGAAACAATACTTTGAAAAATTTTAAACAAATTACACTGAACAAGGATGATGACATAGGAGGTTCACATATTTCAGAAATGTAGCAGTGTAATTCCATTACAATACCTCTTGCTTGCGAGTTCACCTGTGTATAATCTATGCATGCCTTCTTCTTTTGTTCTGGTTCCTTGAGCCCCAACTCATGCATTCTTATGGTGACTCTGCCATGTCATCATCCTTGTTCATTGCAATTTGTTCTGGATTTTGAAAATATTCTTATTCTTCATCCCAATTATCACAAATTCTGAAACTCTGTCCTCAGTATAACTAATTTATAGTTGTTTAAATGTAAAAATCTGAAAATCATCCGGAGGTCTCCTTTAAAAAAAAAAAAACAGTCTCAGCGACCACTTCTTCATGATGACTAAGTTGGGTTGGTCCTTGCTGATGATATTACAATATGACTAAGCTGACAAGGAAGACTATTAAACACCAAGTTGGACACACATTGTCGAGACATTATCATTTAAGTCAGCACGACATTCATTCTCACACGATCATGCTTTCGTAATCTTACAAATGTCCCAGATCTGAGGGCTAGAGGGAAAAGATTTAAGAAATAGTGACATTCAACACTGGTAACTACCATTGTTAAGTTTTGCAAAAATGCTATCACAGCTGCCATTGTGCTATCAAACTAATAAAACTATTCCACTAAATCTTTTCTGTAACAAAGCCATTAGAAAACTTTGCACTTCTCATTATCTGTTGCAGGTTTTAAAATATCAAGACCACCATAGTATGCCTCTCTCTCTCGAGAAAAACAATAAACAACAAACGGCATACAGTAAGAGTAGGGGAGTACTTTTATATCTTATTTCTACTATACGAGGCAAGCTGACTTCAAGTTGGTTAGAATGCAATGCCCAACACATTCTTTGTGATTATTTTTATGAATTCAACAAGTTTGCCAACAAAAATAGCACCTGGCTCTCATCAGCATTTGATGATTTCAAGCAACTTCTTCTGTTGTAATGCATCATAAACTCTATGATTAAATTTTGTGGTTGCGCACACTTCCCCAACATCAGCATACTCTCCTCAGTCATCATTACTGATTAGATGTTGAGCCAGAACTTTAACAAGCATTCCCTATACATGTCTTCATAATCATACAATCACAAAGTGCCTTTAACAAATTCAAACTCTAAATTGAGTTCTGACAGTTTTCCTGTTGTACTCTGTGGCGAAATGACTCGGCGATTTGCAGGGTAAATCAAATTTGGATGTTTTTCGAGAGCTGCGGCCATGCAGACACCTCGAAATGGGTCAAGCATTCTGCTTGGTTGTCAACTTCAATTCGCAAGAAACGTGGTTGAGGTCGTACACTTCGAGCATGAAATCCCCTCAGCCAATGGGTACATCCTCTTCAGCTCTCTCACATTCATTTGCAGAAACAGGCCAACTCACCAATCAACACCTCGAAAACATGTGTTCTCTCCAAATTCAACTATTTTTGGATTGAATTACAAACTGCTCTTTCTGTCTCTTTCCCTCTCATCTCTCCCTCACACACACACACATACACACACTCTTTTCAAAGGTTTGCTTAATAAATGACCTGAAATCTCTTGAAAGCAGACACTATGACATTGGAACCATTCCAGCCTATTTCAAATTGCTCATGAACCCATCACCTGCTGTTCATTAGTCTACTTTCACAGTAATGAGTCAACAAGATGAGACTTGATAATCATTAAAAGCGATGTCTGTCTACTCACATTTCTGTTCGCTTGAATGGGGGGGGGGGGGGGGGGGGGAATTGTTACAATTGGACAAGACATTGCATCAGCTTTGCATCTATGGAATTGCATTGTGGTCCCAGTTCTAGCCAGCGGTAGTAACCCTTGCGAAACGTTCGATTTTAGTCGACATCAATACAGTTCACAAAGCAAATTGGGCTAGAAAGTACTCACGTGCAAATATTAAAACTACAATGTATAGACTGATTCAGTTTGGGTGCTGGTTTTAATAATGTCTATATCAGCCGTAACTGAGGGGCTTCAGTATGCGTAACAATAGTTAATTTATGCACTGAGACAACAATGCACCTGACTCATTGCATAACCCATTGAATCACCTTTTAATCTTATGTTGGAAGCCTAAAAGCATAAAAGCCATCATTTTCTTATACCCCTTTCAGGTAATCGTGGATGTGGATAATAGGAGCAATAAGTCGTAAAATTTCGATTACATGAACGGGAGAGGAGTAAAAAAGTGCGCATTATTCTGATGCTGGTATTATGCGCATTATTGCAGCATGAGGAGTAGATCGAGAATACATGAACGCGTTTTACGACTTATGCGCACTAACATTCCACAGTTCGGTCAAAGGTCACTCGATTTCCCGCACAACCGCTGATTGCTGAGCTTGAGCGAGAGCTGTGCATACACGTGAGTATATAGCACCGGAAACATTACGTCATTATAGAGGCAGGCGCAGTAACCATGACAAATACTCCCGTCTTTCGCACCGTTATATGAACGGGCGCTCGTAAAAGTAGTGCGCACTTCATGGGATATATGAACGCGATTTTGAATACTTCATCCGCATTATTTGGATGCGGATAATTGAACCGCGATTATCTGAAAGGGGTATTAGTCTAAGCTTGAAAGTGGCAAATTAGGAGCTCAATATTGCGACAGACTTTTTTTTTTTCTTTCTCTTTTTTTAGATGTTGAATTTAAGTACATGTAACATAGTAATGGATTTAAATAATTTATCTTTCACTTTAGTTTCATGTGCAGCTACTGCTAGCTATTATTGGTGCTCACTTGTGCTAGGCTGGCCCACTGCGGAGACAATTAAAAGGAAAAAACACTTTTATATCAAGCTACCAGATAGAATCATCAGTGATGTACGGGCGTTGACATCAGGTCACAAGGGACTACTAGTTATTGCATCAGGTACATAATAGTCTTGCTTCTAGACACTTTCACAATTCTATTTTTATGCCTTTACTCTAAAGAGTGCAGGACACATTATATTGTCCATTCATCCTTCTCACAGCTCATTATCACCATTGAAGAAAAAAAAAAAAACTTATAAAAATGAATTATCTTGGTACCTGGGCCAGATACATGCAAAAAGAAGTGAAGATGCACTCAAAATAGATTTTGGCTGAAGTCCTGTCATGTTTAACCCGTTGAGGACGGTTTGATTTTGCTACAACACGCATTTCCCATAGACACCTGCCCGAGTATACTCGGGACTCGTCCTCAACGGGTTAAGGTCATTGAACTTTAGCTAAAATTTGCATGGTTTCAGCTTTAACTTCAGGGTGGCATTAGCTATTTGTATGAAAAAAATAAGGTTGAATGGTCACTGTACTTCTGCAATAATCGGTCATTTCCAGTTATTACCTCAGCCAGGACTGTCCAGTCCAGTAGTGATGGCAGTTGGAGTATATGGTAGAAATTGGCAGTTATCTATACTAGTAAAAGATCAAAGTTTAAGCTCAAAAGCCAATGTTATGAATTGTTATTTCCAGCAGTAACTTTATAAAATTTACCCATTTTTTTATTTATTTTTATTTTTTTTTTTTACACTGAAAAATGAATGGAGGCAAACAGAATTTTATTTGCTAATCTTGATTCTACAAAGAACAAGTTTCCTTGACTCACAGTACAGACCAATTTAAATTTCTGTCATGCTCTGGTATCAACCGCCACATTTACCCTCTCCCCTAACCTGTGCGTGTGTGTGCGTGTCTGTCTGTCTCTCTTTATCTCTCTCCGTCTCAATATCGGCCAACTTTGACTGCTTGACAAACATCATGATAAAAAAAAAGTTACACAGCTGCCAACTGTCTTTTAATGCCAGACATTCATATGCGTTCATTGTAGTTCAGAATAATCTATTGTATTTACAAGAAAGTTGCTTTCATTTGAGGGAGTGCAAACAAATGGAAAATATCTATTGGATCTCAGGAGGAAGAAAGCAGTACTGAATATTTTTTTTTAATCAAAATGTCTCACCATATGAAGCATTTGATACCTGTGACTGTTTTACTGTGTATAGGCGCCTACTGATTCATCTCCTTCATGATCATGAGAATTCCTACTCACATATTTTGCAATTAGTTCACCTCTTATTCCTGTCCATACACTTTCAAAAAGACAGTTTTATATGTGTTTTGAAAATATTCCAAATAATATTTTAATGATAAAAAAAAGAAAAACTCTTGCTTTTGCATTTCCTTAATACTCAAGTTCACTGGTATTGACAGTGAACAATAAACAACTTTGATACACCTTTTGGTAACCAAACACATCAAAACTCTACTCTTTTAATATAACTCACCAATCAAACAACAATATCATTGTGACACACCTCAGCATGATGCCGGGCATTTTGTAACAGTCTGCCCTAGAACTCGACATTAATTTGCGAAATGTGGCACCGCGCCAGCAGCAATGGGTTTTGGGCACCGATGCTCCTACCTGAAATTCATCTTGGCAGAGACAAAAGGAGGGTGGTTTGTTTTCCAACCCATACAATGTAAGTAATGCTTGCTCCCTTGAGCCCCCAAAACTAGAGTGGTTGACATCTTGGGGCTTGTCTTCTTGCACCTTCAAACCGCACTGTAGAAACTCAACTCTCGAGTGTAGTGTACAAGATAGAACTCAAATCTACAGTTCTCAGCTACAGAAAAGAGGTGGGGGGGGGGGGTCAATCTAACTTCATTTGTATTATTGTCACACTTCCTTTCTATCAGGATGTATAAGTAAATTTGAATGTGAAATATGACTACTTACGAGCAAGCAGGCAGAAATGTTTCTATGGCCCTAAACTCTAACTGCATGTAGCATTGCCACAAATTGACTTTGCAGCTACAACTCACTGTAGAGCTGTGAGTTGAATAAGGCATATGATGGGCATCTCACTAAATGGTCAACAAAGACGAGTGGAGAAAAATCAAGCAAGCAGAAAAACTACAGATGTACTTGACAAAAAAGCCCAAGCATATTTTTTGTTATGATTTTAGAATTGATGACTTTTTTAAAGTAGAAATTAGACAATTTCTGAATTAATTGATAAAAAACTATAATATCATTTTACTTTCAATTCGGTTTTTTAATCAAATTATGATTTAGATAATGGTAACTGAAATTGGGGAGACATGATTATATGGGCACTAACGACTCACTTTGGAAACAATCCTGGATGAGAATATACATTGTTTTACTAACAGAAATACAACAGTTAGCAACCATACATCACTTGTGTTGAACAGTCACTGTGCCAAGATGCATGTGTGCAGCATCAAAACTCTAGCGATTCTGTTTTGCATTTCGATATTATCATGTTTCTATAAATTAGCCAATCAAAATCCTACACGCAGCAGTTCCTGCATATTTGTGTTCCCTATGATGATAACAGACTGCAGATTTTTTTTTGAGGAATTTCCTATGTTGCTGAAAATGACATGGTCAGACACATCTCACATTCATAATAGGCACAGAAAAATGTTCAAGTAAATGAAAAAGTGGCAATAGCCATAGCTGTTAACATTTAAGTGCTTGAGATATAAAATTATCTTTGATGCACTGCAGCATAATCATAAGAGTATAATATATTGTGATATATACAGTGTATATGTCCCCTTCTTTCTCAGATGTTCCAGAGTATGTTGTCACTAGTGTCAGCTGTAAGAAGCACACAGCATGTCCACAACTTTACAGTGAAATGCCACAATGGTTAATGAGTGCCAAAGAAATCATGGTTACATTCACATGAGATTCAAGTGATCTAGTGTAAATAAAGGATATAGTATGACAGATGACCTCCACACAAGGCATAACTGTAAATTTGATCACATTCTGGTCCATTTGAAAACTTTTTCCTATTTGTTCTATATTCCAAGTTCCACTATGATTGCTGGCTACCATTCATCTGCCTTCAGTAATTCAGAACTCTCCCTGTTATGTTCTCACATATTAATTCCTATCTTTGATTGACGATGGTGCACGTCCCGGTGAGAAACCTACACATCAACTCTGACCCAAGTCTCGCGGAGGGAACTCCGTGAATAAAAAATGACTCAGATCACTTGACGCAGCACCCACGAATCGCGTACTCCAGACAAACAAATGATTTGCCAGCCTGCTAGGCTGTCTGGAATTCAAGAAGTTGGAGACGTCTGGCGTATCACCTAAAGTTCTTCAGACAATCTGACGATCTTTGCACCGGCATCACAGCAGGCATGCAAACAAACTCCTTCTACATGTACTATGCTCAAAGGTATTCTAACCAACCACTGCCCCCGTCAATCAAGTAAACATTGTCTCGACAAATGGAAGAAGAATACGAGACAAAATGATGTATAGCTCTTTTTGTGTTTGCCTGAACTAACATGGCAAATACAATGTGACAATGTGTCTGCTTCACCCTTCCATAGAGTGTGACTTCGGAGCCGGTTGTGCCAACCATAAAAGAATATATTTTCCGCACTCCAGACACAATTGACATTACTCGTTCAATATTTCTGTGACACACATTCACCTCACGTACACATTTACAGCATCACCTTTTTGACGTCTGAATACTGCATCATCTTTAGGAGAAGCAGACGTGCACTGGGAAATCAAACAACTTGTAAATCAGATGCACTCTTTTAATTGTATTTCTTGTCTGCCGTTCAAAGATTTATGTCATAGTAGGATCCACACTAAGTGCACATTTGGATTTTGAACTTTAATAGTATGTAGATTGAATGGGGAGGGGGGATCGCAGAAGACACTTAACACATGCAGCAGCAAGCCAGGTTTGTACACTGATGACTGCTAGAGCCCAGACTGTTTATTCAACACATGATGTTTACACTAATGTGACTGACTGAAGGAGACTCCAGTAATAAGGTTGCATACAGGATTCACAGGGAGCTGTACAGATAGGGCCTCCTATAAGGTCAACAGTATGGTCTGTTGCCACTTTTTGCACAAGCAAGAAATGAAGCACAGACAGGAGAATGCGCATTCATATATTTTGCCCTGTCTGACATCAAACATGTTTGTAATCTAATAATCATCGATAATGAAGAAAGAGAGATTTGGAATTTCACACAGAAGGCAAATGTAAGATGAGCTCACATGCCACATCACAGAGTTACCAATTTGATAACAATTAAAACAAAAAATCATAATTTTCTCAGTTTTGATCAAAATTGGCTCAAACTCTCACAAGTTGTCTTGTTCCTCTGTTTCTCCTACTTCTATTCATAGAAAACTAATTTTCTGAATAAAATTAATCTAGTTTTCACTCTGATGCACACTGTCATTACGACATTTTTTTTATTCTCTCTGAACATGAATACACTGATATTCATTTCATATTACACCTAACATGCACAGACTTTATCTGATTGATCAACGCCACACAATATAGCTGACTATACTCCCATCAGCTGGACAGAGCAATTTTTGTCCAGGCCCTTCACGCTAGCTGAAAGATATCTTTTCAGCTCTGAAACTGTCAGTAACTCACATTTTAAAAGTCAATTTCAAAGCAAACAGCAAATTTGCTCTGAACCATTACCATGTGATCAAATGGCATCATGGTGAAATTCAGGTACATCTCAGGAGAAATTCAGTGACAGTGTTAACCCGGTGAGGACGAGTCCCGCGTATACTCGGGCAGGTGTCTATCGGAAATGCGTGTTGTAGCAAAATCAGTCCGTCCTCAACCGGATGAAGACCCGATAGCGTGGGGGAGACTTTGTGATGGGAAGGTTGACGCGATTGCATCAATCTTCACTCACTGCCCACTGGGATACATTCCAAATCTGCGATTAGCATAGGCCTGCTACTAGAACAGAATTGCTCGTAAGCAAATATGTGCACTGAAGCATATGCTCATCAGTAATATTTGACGCCAGTTGAGATTCTACGGCCATGTTTGTGCTGCATACTGAGTATAAGGCTACACACAATTCGTTACGAGAATATTTGAGTCAGACCAACCTTCACAATAGCCTCCCCACACTACCGCAATAGTTTATGGGTTAAACTACACATTAGTGTCTGAGGTGTTTAAATATGGAGGCTGTTATACAAAGCAGAATATCAAAATCAGATCCACAGAATTTTAGATGAAATTTCAAATACCACAGGAAGAGTAGTTTTTAGAAATATTATGTTTGATGTCTTCGCTCTACAGCACTTTTATAGCAATATCAATATGTGTGAAATACTACATGTGTGTCAATTAAGTAATCATGAACAAGAAAATTGCGGTAAGTCAATAAAAGAAAAAAATATGGGTCCTCTGATTAGCTAGGTTCACATTTCATAACATACATGTAGTACAAGGATTTCTTAGTTTATTAATTTCTTTATTCCCTTTACCCTCCCAAAGGTGATATTTATCTATGCATCCAGTTTGATTTAATACACTACATTCAAAAAGGACGTCAACAAGGTGACAAATTTATTCACACTCTTCAATGTAGCTTGGTGGAAACTGATTA
This sequence comes from Diadema setosum, assembly GCF_964275005.1. Taxonomy (NCBI): domain Eukaryota; kingdom Metazoa; phylum Echinodermata; class Echinoidea; order Diadematoida; family Diadematidae; genus Diadema; species Diadema setosum. The sequence goes on from NC_092691.1 coordinate 23,648,690, forward strand.
CAGACGAGAACCTCATCTAACCACAGAGCATACAATTTTACTCTCATTTTGGGTAGGCTGCCCCCCCCCCCCCCCCTTGGCCGCCGTTCTGGATGAATACCAGCATTCCTCGTCCCCTGGGAGTGCCACATTTTGACATTTACAAGACATGCTTCATGCAAAATATACATGTACACATTGTACATCACATGTACCTTAATGTAAAACAAGTTGTTGGCTATTTGACGGGATTCTCATGTGCCATTCATGTCGAGTGAATAAATTTAGAGGGAAATTATGGACCAGTTAAAAGATGTCTGAAAAGAAAGAGTAAAATTTTACAAGCACAACAGTGAGAATTTGATCAAGATGAGATAAAGATTACCAAAGTTTAATATGGAATTGTGATGTTTTGCTAACTTTCACAAAACAGTCCTTGAACAGTCAATAATATGAACAGGCGCGGCGCTAGGGTGCAATTAACTCGCCAAAAGCTTATGACCTCGAAGCCTCAGTTGCAAAAAGTAGACAGCTTGTGTGCGTAAAACCGCTGGGGAAGTGTTGCAGGACAATCGCAATATCTCACCTCAAAGCCATCAAATGATTAAATCTATACAGCAAACTGAAGAAGAAACTATTCTCTAACTCGTAATGTTAGTTATTTGGGGTTTTATTGAGGATAAACGTGTGAAAATAATGTCGAAACTTAGCTTCCAAAACAGAAAATTTGGTCTCAAAACAAGTGTTATTTTCTCACATTTTCCTTCATTGCACAAAAATGAAACTTCGGTATATGACTTATGGTAGTATATCCATGCTGCTCTCCAAATATCTTTTCTGTATCATTTGGCGCACAGCTATGTCTGGAAAAAATCGAGATCACTGTCACTTGTGACCCACGTAAAATCCATGGCGTAAGGAATACGCAGTCCGATGTATTGGTTTTTTTGCTGCTTGAAACAGTTGAAGCACAAAGCAGGGTTCCTCTCTTGCCCACTCACCACCCTGCTGACCGAAAATCGACCTCTGTCGCATTGCGCCGAGCCTGACACCGCTGATTGGCTAAGCGTGCACTCACCAGTAGAAAACGCATGCGCAGGAGGATGATCTAGTTGTGCATGTCCAGTATCTTCTCTTAAAGTTGGTTGTCTTTTTGCTCTTATTTTTACCTAACTACTAATTGCACAAACACGAGACTTCGCAGGTAGTGAGTCTGGTGTATACAGACTAGTAATATGTTGATCAAATGCATATTCATGCAGGCGCAGACTTGTGTCGGGAAAAAATCGTAACCCTTTCCCACAGTCGACTCAAGCAGAAAAATACACATATCTCGAAAGATACATCAGCGTTTTCGCCCAAAAATCATATGAAGGATGATATATTCATATTTGATATATGTGTGAAGTTTCAAGGGATTTGGTGGTAAAATAAGGGAGATACGAGGAGGTGAACTTTCGAGATTTTTTGTCCTTCCCTCCGCACAGCGCTTCGATGACCGTTAAGAATTCAAAAGCTTTGGCCTCTTATCAGTGAGTTAATTGCACCGTAGCACCGGGGCTGTGAATATGTAATGAGTTGATGTCATTGCCTCACAACTTGCAATTTAGTTTGTATAGAAATTTGAAAAATTTCTAGTTTTTTGTCCAAATGCAATTTTGCACAAGTCTCAAATCCTAATATATCTGACTGGTCATTAAGTTTAAATTCAGCCAGGAATGACAATGTGTTACACTTTGACAGCAAAAGACTTGAATTTTTGCACACAATTAATGGAAAATTGCGAGGTGATGCATCAGCTCAGTCATACACAAATCCATATCATTTGTTTAAGAACTGCTTTGCAGAAATTAGCGTATGTTCAAAATTTCATAATTCCTTGCTTTTAATCAGATTTTGGTCAATTTTTCACTTCTGTGCTTGTAGAATTTTGCTCTCTCTTTTCAGACTGAATCTTAGCTGGTCTGGAATTCCCCTATAAATCCTGAAAAGAAATCCATATGACATGGACATGAGGAAAGAAGATAGTATGCAGATCAATGCAACTTTGAACAGAAAAGAGTTGGAAAAATCATAAAAAGTCACAGGGGGAGTGTGTCAATGTACACAAATACATTACAGCTTGTTCATAGCACATTCTAGTTTGCCTAAACTCTACCTGATTGCTTTGATTTTACAAATTCAATTCATGGTACATTTTCACCTGATTAGCCTCCCTTCCCCCTAATACCTCCCCCCCCCCCCCCCCATACATCATGCCACCACTGAATCTTGTCCCCTAGGTTTTTAATACACAAATCTTTAGTAGAGACTACCCAGGTAATACACCTGATTAAAACAGAAAGTCATGAGCAGACATTGAGATCTTAAGAGGAATAGCCTTACCTCAAGACTGAAAGAAGAGCAACAACATGAAAACACGAGTTTCAGAGAAGACGATACCAAACGGATATCATGACTGGAAGTAAGGCTAAGTCACTGTACACATAATGGGTCTACCAGTGGGAGAAAAATGAGCCCACCTGAGACAAGGTATCGCCACAACCTGATAATGTAATTGACCCACATACAATTTATGCATCTCCGGAAGAAGATAGCTGTGCCGAGAAGAGGTGGGATCTGAGAACTGGTTTTACTATGTGCCCTTTACACGTCCCCCGCTTCTTTTTATTTATTTTTTCCCTTCTGTTTTTCTCTTCTCTCTCTTTCTCTCTGTGTCTCTCTCCTCGCTGAAGTCATTACTCTAATTTCTCTGCATGGTCGGAAGCACCCAGCCCTACAGAAGCGCCCCAAGTATAGTGCGATGCCCCGGTTACTAACGGCCAGCATACATTCATGTCTGGCAAAATTTCCACATGCAAAGCGAGTCGGCGTTCCACATTGTAAACATGCTTGACCAATTTGCGATTTCCGCATAGACTGTGCAAGACTCCATCGACATCTCTCCCTCTCTCTTTTCCTTATTCATTTTCCCCCCCGATAGCAATCTGTAACCATGTAAAATGTATGAAAGGTGCCAGCCAGTAAAGGCTCTACGACTACTGTATACGTTACTTTTTGTAGGTTCACTGGTTTTGCAGCGAGCAACATTATATACTGTATAAGCTGTTATTTTAGCGCACAGGTATTTTCGTGAATTAGAAGGTCACAGACATTTTCGCGAGATGTTATTTTTGCGAATTGACACTAATGTTATCTTGCATGCATTGTTAGTCTAGTGTATGGCAACATTTTCGTGTGTTGTTAACTTCACGATCCAACTTTGATTTGTGAAATTTGTGAAAATTTAATCCTCATGAAAATAACCACTTATACAGTAAACCTGTATTTCTGACCAAAGCACGAGTGTACGACAGCAGAGAATAATACATACACACTATACAGTGCCTAGAATAGATTTATTTCTTTGTTACCTCTGATGCTAACAATAGTTTTTATTGCTTTTTTTTACGTTTATTTTTTATCTCCTTGTGTTAACTTCATTTGTATTACTTTCCTACACTCACTTCTGTCGCCTCATACTTCCTCTTTCTGCATGAGATTATATTCGACTATCATAAAACTAACTCTTGCACAACTTTTATTTGTGTTGATCACTTCAGCTCATTGTCATTGATGTCTGTCTGACTACAAAATTTACCATGAAAATGATATTAAAATGATACTGTTAGCCTACACTTTGATATGTAATCACACATTTGTTTAATTCTCAGCCTTATTATAGTCTTTTTTGTTTCACCTTCATATTGATTCATAGTATTACTTAATGTATCTATTCACCATTGTATAGTTTACTTATTCTTAACCTTTGAACGTGTAATACTACCACAGTCTCAATCCATTTAAGAGTACGTATTACTGTAAATTCAAGTTGATTTTTTCCCAGTTGAATGTGAAAAGCAAATAACAAATTTTACTTAAATCTATTCAAAGTATAAATATAGACCAAATCTTCCCAGATAATTTAACAAAAAGTTAACTGATGAATGTGAAATACATAGGCTCTAGTACAATGAAATTGATGTCTTTTTTTTGTAAATCAAAGCAATTCATAAACTGTGAAAAATGCGAAGACCCACTAAACACCTTGAATTTAAGTAATTTAGTGAAAAGACATGCCGAGTATCAGTTTTATGAGAAAGTATGCAAATCTATGATTTTTTTTTTTTTTGTGCATTAAAATCACATATATCATTGAAAGCTGCAAATGCTTTGGCACGCGGTAACCCGGGGTACGGAGTTGTGTAGCACCATCTCATGTCCATTATCATACAGTTATGCAATGCTGTCATGATGACATTTTTGTCATCATCAGCGCCAGCATAAATCAGTGCGGCGATGACGATCCCAGTGCCAATTTCCCTTCCATGTCAACTTGTGTGATCTAATTAGTTATTATTTGCATGCACCAATTGTTGCATAATCACAAACAAGAAAACATTTTTGTGCATAAAAATGATCCTAAAAATTATTTTATACATTTTTTGGGTAACTCAGGGTATGGCACTGAAAAAAACAAAAACAAAAACAAAAACAAAAAACAATTAAACAAAATGGCAAATGTTTTACTTAGCACCACTGGGTACCAAATATTGCATCAAATTTCACTGTCTTTTCATTGTCTCTCCAAGGACCTGTTAATGAGCTAGTCCATTCACCTGTACCTGTATCTGGTTGTCAAATGCAACCTTTGTGTCAAAGATAAATGCATAAAATTTGAATGTCGTGTGTGTGTGTATGTGTGTGTGTGTAACAAGCCAGTTAAAAGCAACTCTGCAGGTGGAATAAAGAGGACCTTTATGTCAAAGAATCTTATCTCTTGTTTCAGACTTTGGGGAAAATCCTGGCATCAGCGTTTTCATTGCCATGGCAACACATAGCTGTGGAAGAATGCTTTATATCTGTGGATGTCAAGTCCCATGATCTGTGTATAATTCTGTCAGTCCTCCAGATTCACAAAAGTATTTCAACATATGAATAACATTCACAAAAAATTTACTAGAATCTTACAATGAATACAGTAGGTGTGCTGGGGTTATAGGCCTATCAACAAATATTTGAAGTTTATGCCTACCTTTATACAAAGGGTTCTTCATGGCAAGCAAAAAACTGGCAAGATCCTTGCTTGATATAGACCTGTTCGATTTGGGTGCTGTTTCTTCTATGCTGATCTTGATATTAGCCACAACTGGGCACTTCAGTATTTCTAAAAATAGTTAAAGGGACTGTACAGTACTGGTTGATGTGGGGATTCAGGTTTATAACATTCCTAAGTTAGATAATGAGAAACCTCTTATGAAATATGAAAGATCATGTAATTCTAAGAAGGATTCAATGTTTATTTGATGAAAATTGGTTTTCAAATGGCTGAGATATCCAAAAAACTGATAATAATAAAAGGCGACAGGCCACGCCTTTTATTAGGATCTCTTTGTTTCACCTTGTTTTGGGATATCTCAGCCATTTCAAAACCGATTTTCATCAAATAAACTTTTGATACCCCTTAGAATTGCATGCTCTTTGACATCTCATAGGGGGTGTTGCAAGAAAGTTGCAATCAATTGCAACTTGCAACTGATTGTCACTGGCCAATAAAAATCATTGTTGCATGCATGTCACTGGCCAATAAAAATCATTGTTGCATGCATGTCTTCTTAATAGGGCAGACACTGAGCCAATCAGAATGGTTGTTTCAAAATTAGCAATTATTTGCAATTGATTGCAACTTTCTTGCAACACCCCAATAGAGTGGTTTCTCAATATCTCGCAAAACTTTAAAAGCTAAATCCTCACCTCAACCAGAACTGTACAGTACCTTTAAGTTATGCACTGACATAGCAATGCACCTGACTCATTCCATAACCCAAAGAATCATCTTATCTTCTTCTTATAGAAACCAGGCTGTTTCTATACTGTATTTTCTGCAAATGATACAGGAATTTAAAAAGGAGCCATCTTTACATATATACTGTGGATTCAGTATTTAGAGCATTTGAACAGTTTAGATTAGTCAAGGCATGAAAGGCAGACCCTTATACATGTACTCCCTCACCATTTTATATGAAAAACAGTAGGGTCCTCTATCAACTAAGTCATAAAATGTCTGTACACTCAAACGTAATGGCCAGAATTCATGTAGGACTTTAAAATGAATCAATAAGAAGTAAAAAAAAAAAAAAAAAAAAAAAATGCAAATTTTGATTGTTGCTATATGCATTACACATCACATACACTTAAAACAGGCATCCAATAAGGAGGACTTGCTTGTAAACATGGGCAGATAAGGTCCACCTAAAATGCACAAGTTTTGGGTTTAGTCCATGGACTACCTAAAAATTCGGGTCAAAGTCTCTTACCAATACAATCTTATAAGCATTCAGCAAAATGAATAGTGATACAAAATTGATGGAATAACCTTTGAGGAAATACAACCAGCAATGTCATCAATATCACACCACCACCGAGATCTTACAACCAAATGATCACATGACTACCTTCTGATCCAGTTGCAGATACAAGGGAAATAGGGGAAAATAGGAAAATGGAGCCACATTTGATTTGACCTAGATATATAATTAGATGTGAAGTTTCATATGAAAGAGTGAAGAAAAGTAAATATTATGTCTACAGGTCTTGCTTCACTAAATATAAACACAGAATAGTAATGAATGGTTTAACACATATGCCAGTTTTTGTTGTTTTTGTTTTTTTTGTATTGTATTTTTGCTTTTCATTTCCATATGACAATACAGGATTTCAAGTAGATATGGAGCTACTTGGATGTTCATGTGTCTCCAAGTCTTCAAAGCTTTGAGGCTCTGGCAAGTCTACAACTGTATCTCCAATCCTATAACAAAAAAAAAAAAAAACAGAAAAAAAAAAAACAGAAAAAAAAAAAAAAAAAACAACCTTATTTCAGGCAATTAAACATGTTTGTTATTCTAACTACAGCTTATACTTTCCATGCATTAGCTATTGCTATGCCAGTCAAGGCTCAAGTACATGTTAGCCTTCACGTTGTAAGGAAATAATCTTTGTTCATAAAAGTGCATAAAAACTCGAATGTGATCGTGTGATGGTGCATTCAATTAATTCTACCTGATCTTGGGAGACTCTCCATGACAAGTCTAGCAACTTGCAACCTCTGTAAATGTTTTGAGGGAAAATTCATAGCAAATGGGACGTTTTTGCGAAAGAGGCTGCTAACGCCCTGGAAGCTTCAGTCAAGAGCATAAAGGGGGGGGGGGAGGGAGTCTGAAATGAGCAGGGTGGGGAAGGAGTCGGGGAGGTGGTATCAAACAGGAAATGTTCTGAGGCAAGAGTAATACCATTTCAGGCATTCATGTAAGAGAGGCTGCCCAGATCTTTAGAGCTTGGGGAGGGGGCAAATAAAGGAGGGAGAGGGAAGGGGCATCGCAGAAGGGAGGGGGTTGGTGGTGTCAAACAGGAGGAGCATGTTCGTGAATGTTCTCTCTCCGACAGTCATGTGATACACAAATGAAACCAGAGCGCCAGGAGACAGACCTCTTTTTTTCCCCTCCATCTTGCACCATACACACCTCTGTATTATTCGTGCAAAAATTCTCCTGTCACCCTGGTGAACTAACACGCAAACATGAGGTGGGCTGCAGCAGTCTACGTGCCTCTGTGGCATGGGGATAGTTGTAAGAATGGTAAAACATGCACCATCTGTCAGTGACATCTTAAAACATGGCATACAACCTATTACACTCAAAGACACACACATACAGTGCACACACATCCTATCATTGACAAATACATGTACACACTCACATGTACATAAATGATGGGTGTTCAACATATATTTCTGTTTGAAGTATACATTGCGACTCACCTTCACATTAGTTTTTTCATGGTGACATATAGTACTCAAGTTCCATTTTTCTGACCATAAAAAAAAAAAAAATATCTAAATTAAATATGTCTCCAACACTGTTAAAGTGGAGGAATTAACAACAATAAGTATTTAAATCCTCTCACTGACAGGATAAAAATGTGCCTTAAATGCATTTCTATAGATAACAAGAATTACCATATCTTACATTCTGTGAAACATATTCAGTCCCTCCCTTTAACACAGTGGAAATGAATATCCTGTTAGAAAAAATGATCATACTGTTTGAATGAAATAAGTGAATGAATGCACAGGAGTACAAATAAAGGGTTACAGAATGCACACTGTACATTATTGAATGAAATGATGTGGTATCAAAAGGCTACAAATATTTCATACACTTCTAAAGATAAAAGAAAATGACTCATCAAATGACTGGCCGAATATGTTTCAGCAGCATGGAAATGAAGTCGAGTAAATGTTTGCAAAGCAGGTAGAATCATTTAATGTTTTGCCAAAAATGAAGGGTCATTGACCATTGAATTCTCCATGAAATCATTCCTGATGAAAATGTCCAATATTGTGGGTGAAATTATACAGCATTTGACCTTCACATAATTGAGAAGGGTGTTTCCAGTCACCCTACGCAGTACATGTATCTTTCTCAAACTGAATATCATCAGTGCTAGTTGCTGTGTCGCAATCACAGATGCAAGACACAGGGTGCTATGCACGATATGTATGTGGCATATATTTTGCGAGTACAACACAAATATTTCGTGAATGAGGACTTGTAAGGCAATTTCACAAGTGATTGAATTTGTGATCAAGTACTACACTGGCAGAATGAGAAATAAAAATCGCCCCTTTTCAACAATAAAGTTAGCAATATCCCACCTTGGAAATAAAAGCAGTGGTGTTTCGAGAGGCAATAGTTTCACTGGAAGATTTGTTTTTTTTTTTTTTTTTAATAATATTGTCAACTTGCCAAATGTGGGAAATATACCTTGTATACAATTTTCTTTTCCAAGAGTAAATACTCAAATGTTTTAGCCCTCCTTTTTATCTTTCTCAGCATTGATGTACATGGAAACTATGAAAAACAAAAGGTTCAAAAACACCTCAATGCTGACTGAATGCAATCAGTGGCTGCTGAGAAAAATATGTAAAGTGCTCTGATAGTGAAGCGGGAGTTCACTTTATAAGCCAGCGCCCATTATCATCAGCACAAAGCTCTCATGTTTGGTTAGAATATACCACATGGGAACAAAGCAGGAAACTTGGGGTTTATTTTTAGAAAAATTGTGAGAAAACCCACATTTCATGGGTTTGAAATGAAAACACCCCATGAATGAGGAAGCAGACTCAACAGGGAATATGTCTTTGGGTCAAGGTAAATTTGTTTTATTTTTGTCCTTGTTGTTTTAATCATGAATGAAAAGACTTGGGAGGAAGTTGGGCTGGTATATGAGTAAACAAACATACCGTTAACAGGGAGATTCTCACTGTGGTGGCTTTGTACACATTAACCCTTATGACCAGGCACTTAATATAACACTAATAATGCTTTGTCATGATCATTTACTTGAACCCCAAAACTTGGCCTTTAACACAGATATATGAAAACATTTCGTCTAGCAGTCGGGTCCTGATATGCGTGCTGTACGCTACCTACAAATGAATGAGGTGATCTTATGGACCCACGTGCAACATGAGGAAGTCAAGCAGGGTTATACTTTCGTTGCTCACTCGTGCACATCCAGTACTGTGGAGTTACTGTGCACCCCGGAACGGGCAGAGAATATTTGCAGAAATTGCATCTAATTTTCTCTTTTATCATGAATCAAAACATTGTAAATGCTATTTTCAGATCTTATCATTTGATATTTCTTTTATAAACATGTAACAATTGCTGAGAAAATCTACAAAACTATGGTAATTTGGAGATAGAGATAGTGCTCCATGCTTTTCGTGTATGATCAAATAAAGCTTACATCGGCAGAGTGTTGTGAATACATTGTTATGGAAATTAAATAGCACTGCTGCTACTCGAGTCTTTAGATATGCCACCACTTAAAGAGACTTGTGACAAAAACCCTGTTTACACCAAAGCTTGGGCCGTGCTAATGCACCTGGCTCAACTCAAGCTTGTGTATAAATGGTAATGCAAGGCCTTGTTCTCTAATGCAAGTACAGTAGTGACAGAAACTGGAATGTATGACACTGTCCATGTAAAATTTCATGCTTCCCTTAATTCTAGGATGAATGATATAATATGATATCAGAATACCTGGTCTGGTAGTGGATGCAGTGACGTTCAAATCATGAAGCAAGAATCAAAATGGGCTCAAACTATGTGGAAAGGCAAGCGGACAGCATCAAAGGCATCAAAGCAATGCGTGGGCAGGTCCACATTTACAGGAACAATTTCCCCTATCATCGCTGGGAGGATAACCATCAACTGCAAAACGACTGTGTGTAAATAGCTATTATGATGCAGACAAAATCTGATCCAGAACATCTTTCCATAAGAGATGGAATGACACTTCACCAACCAGCCACATAATATACAGCGTATGCAAGTTAACCTTGTGATTCTGCACAAACACTTGATTCCATTTTTCATGTCCCTAATACACCAAGCAATCCACTCTTCATATAACTCTCCATAAACAAGAGATGATTAGCGAGAAATACAAGAATGGCCAAACTGCACTCCAAGCTACTGAATTTTAGTATTTGTTATGCTAAAATGTAAGAAATGCAGTTTGATGTTTGCAGTAATAAATGTCTGTCATTAAGAAGAGACCCAGGGGTCTTGAACTCACCCGAGTATCGCAAGTTCACCTTCCACACGTTCTTGCAGACTATTACCAAAGAACATAGCAAACTTACGGGTGAGGACAGCTTTAAGGGTTCCCCAGGGGGCTTGAAGTCCATTTAAACAAATTGAGATCCTGTCCCCCTAGGGATGCTACCTGCCAAGTTTAGTGAAAATCCGTCATGGGGTTTTCAAGAAGAAGATGAAAATGTAAAAAGTTTATGCATGACGGACAACGCACAATGGACACCAGATGATGAGTGATCACAATAGCTCACTTGAGCCTTTGCTAAGGGTGAGCTGGAAAAAAATGGATATTGTAGGGAAACAGTCACAGCATAAAACCTTTTTTTGCCATATGAAACTTTTGCAAATTGCCAACCATGAAAAAAATTACTAGTAGGCCTATACTATGCATACCAGATTTTGCAGACAAAAACTTTTGCATGCATTTTACTTTTGCGAATTGTACCTCCTTGCAAAATTCACGAAAGTTTCATGCACACAAAATTTCTGGCTTCACAGTATCTCCTGTACATCTTTCAAGGCCAAGTCAACTGTAAGTGTAAAGTACTATGACAACTTTAGAAGACATTGGGAACATGCCACTTTGGGTCTAAAAACAAGATAATCATTTCAATGGCACACTGATGTCAATGTAGTGCATTTCCCAAACATAACATAGACCCTTCAAGTACATGCAATTATTTAGATAGCAAAGTTTGATGATAATGTTCAAAACTATGGCTTTGACGATACATTTTACAGGCATGGATCTCATTTAAAGAAAATTGATGAAATCAAAAGCCTGATCACAAAATGTAGATAATTGCTGTCTAAACAGGAACTATGGCAAGTTTGACAAAATTTTACATTGCAGACCCACAGGCATAGGCCTATATTGTCATATTTCTACACAAAAAATGTTTAGAACCACAGAAATGACATTTGGCTCTGCGGTACAGTAGCATCCATACACTTATACCAAAGCATGACGGCTTTGATGGAATCAGCAGCTTGGGATTTAACCCTCTGTGTGTTATGAGTGTTGACTGGCGCAGAAAACCCCACAGCCTTGGACATACTGTCCGCCATCCCTGGCACAGGGAGGGTTAGTAGAGTCGAGTTACACTACACCATGCTCTTCTACTCAGATAAACCCTCTTTAAAATGAGGCGTGCTGCCTTTCTGGTTAGAGCATGAACCAGACAAGCCTCTGGTTCATTACAGCTCAAAGCCATGAGTCATCACATCATTCTTCTGCATTCACAAACACCAGGATAAAATGTGGTATATGCATGAATTATAATGCTCCTATCATGATAACCTAATGATGTACTAAAATATAAGACATTCTACAACCCCCCCCCCCCCAGTATGTGTATAATACGGTTGTCTTTGAGGGAAATACCGTCATAGCTGGATCATATTCCTAAAAAATCGTCGCCGGTCACACGAACCTACGAATCCCTCAGGTTTGCGTAAGAATGACAATTCGAGAAAATCGCATTTGAAGTTAACCCATTTTTGACTTAAGGTTGCTACACTTTCATGTCTATAATTTCCAATTATTTTTGTAGTACATCAGACTTCAATTCTTGCTCTAACTTGTGAAGTTTTTATCGAATTGTATTGTTAACAAATAAGTGGGAAATCGTCAAAGAGCTGCATGCATGTATTTTCGGTCTGCAAAGAACGTTGTCATTTTCCATGTGTGTCCATATGTACATGTACATTGAGCGTTGCTATTGTCAACGCATGTATTACATAGTACGCGCACTGTGCGCGCGGTCAATGAACTGTTGAATCTCAAAAACTACACGCAAGTCAATGTGCACTGATTCGTCGGTTCGGTGACCGCGCGTACTAGTACGCGCGGTCACCGAACCGTCGAATCGCCTGATTGTTTAACACACGCGTCTATGGGGAAAACAAATGATTTTCACAAATTGAATTACATACTTCTACAAAAGTGATAACTACGTAAAAATTACACCGAATTACACACTGAGAATTTCAGAATATTGGAATGTCTACTATCGAAATGAGTGAAAATCTCAAAATCGAAAATTTGACCCAAAATCGAGTGATTCGTCGGTTCGTGTGACCGGCGACGAAATTGAGTCAAACCATACTCTGAATAGGTCTACTTACTGCAAAGAGAGTCATTCCGCTGTATTTTCCAGTGACATTTTAATGACTTATGATTTTGCTAGAACTTTCATGAATAAGTTGTTACTTTAATATGGTCTAAAATTTTTGTTGGAAATGGCAACTTTTACTTCAGAATTTCTTCTCCCATAATTTGTCTGCAACCTCAAAGAAATCTCCCTTTGATAGGTTTTAAAAAGGCTCTGCTCAGCACAAGTAATTGACAGAGCTGGCATTGGCAGCAGGTTTGTAACGATGGCAGGATCTGAGGAACACCACACACCATCTTGAATGAGCGCAGGTGATTTCAGAAGGCAAAGTCCATTTCACTTGTTTTGAATCATCCCTGACTACAACGCTTCTCACCCATCCATAACCTTTCACACAGATGCGCACGTACACAGACTTGTATTATCAACTGAAGAAAGTATATTTACAAATACAATACAAAAACCTAGACACAACAAGGTTTGGTATTATGCACTAATATACGTGCATTGACTGGCCTCCTCTAGTCTAGGCATTTATTTTCTTTTTCTGATTCGTACATTCTATCTCTCTCACTTAAATCCATATCTTGAGCAATCTCACAGATAGGTACAAATCTATGGAGACAATATTATCCTCCACTAATGATAATTCCTCTCTAGTGGTACTGATGAAATAGATTTATCCTCTGCTAATCCACCACTAATGATGACTGAGGGGAAAACATATGTGACCTGCTACAGCAAGAGGATCCAAAAGTTGGGGGAGGTCGATTTCCTGAAAATGACACAACATTATTCCCTTACTCTTCTGGTTTTAATTTCATGTAACACGACTCATAAAAGTACTTGGTTGCGAAGATATCAGTGATTTTATGAAAGCATGTCGAGTGGTCTAGGAAATCAGCATTTTCGAGAAAACTGCCTTCACAGTTTTCCTTCATGCTCAAAGGGAGGTAACGCAGTTTTCACCTCCTAACAATAGAAGGCACACTCTTAGCAACCTCCACAATGTTCATTCAAGCTTAGTGCCAGCGGTCTACGCATGACCAATCAGTAACCAGGATGCCAAGCACTGACCAAAAAGAACACTCCCTCGTTGCTAGGGGCGGAGTCTATCCGCGGTGCTAAATCCAAATCGTCGGACACATTTCTGTTCCGTTGAAAGTCAGAAAATCATGGCCCAGAAAAACGCTAAATCTTGCCTTTCCTTTGATCATTTAGCTTCAAATTTCGGCAGATGATAGATGAAACATTGACTACAAAATTATGCCAAAAACAGAAATTTGATGGTTTTGACTGATTTTGATGATCTCACTTCAAACTTGATATTCTTGGTTCAGCCGTCCCCAAATGTCAGATCCTTTTGATGTGGCGGGTCACATATTTAGTCTAGATGGGAGTGATACAAATTTAATCCATGTTCACATGAAAAGCAAGGGAGTAAAAAAAAGAAGCCAACAGCCTGGATATGAGGCCACAAAGCATTGACTAAAATTATGAGGTATAGATAACCTTGTCTAATCGAGCAGACTCTACTAAAACGTGTAAATTGCACCTTGTCTTTCCGTCTTGCCTTGTATCAACATAAACGCGATAGCTTCCACGTATCTGAACATAAATGTTGATGGTCCCGTTTATCTCGCACAGACTCCCACCATCAAGCAGCGTTTGGGGGAGAAGAAAAAAAAAGTTTCAGAAATGAAAACAAAGTCCTTTCTCTTCTTTTTCCTCTCAATGCTGTCACGTCTACAGTATGTGACGGGTCAGATTAGGTTGCCTGTCTCTCTCAATTTCCCCACACAGCAACTAAGCCCGGAACTCAACATGCCTACACAGTGACTCAGAAATTTCAGGTTATGATTATTTCTCTGCAAGAACAAAACGTAGGTTACAGATAAGGTTCGTTTGGCCTTTTGTTTTTCTACAAGCATGTCTCAACTTCACCTCATGTACATGTAGTAGTAACTAATGTGCCACCTACTTACTAACCTAGATCTATCACATACCAATGTCCAGAAAATGTGTTTATCTGTGTGAGTGTGTACATTCCATGCAGCACATATAATGCATTATGTATGCATGTACAATATCTTTGGGTATACAGTATTTATGTATTCATGTATGAATATGTAGGCCCACATACATGCATGTGTGACATTGGCCTATTAATAGCCAAAAATAAGCACTGAATAAGAAATATCCAGCCAAACTTGTCATGCTTTGTCTATAAAAAGAAAGCTGAAAAAGAAAAATAAAGCCACTTTCACTTGCTAAAAATGCTGCAATGATTCATTTTGACACACTTTCATTACACTACCCCTTAATGGCCTCTGACACAGTTTACAGGAATGTGTTTTGTGTTGGTAACTTGTAATATGCAGCAGAGGGCTCCATGCCTTTTCTCAGAGAAACAACTGCCTGTATCTCACACTCGACCCGTCCCCCCTCGGCCCTCCCCACCCCCCCCCCCCCAAAAAAATCAGGATGTTCTGCTGCC
This sequence comes from Diadema setosum, assembly GCF_964275005.1. Classification (NCBI taxonomy): domain Eukaryota; kingdom Metazoa; phylum Echinodermata; class Echinoidea; order Diadematoida; family Diadematidae; genus Diadema; species Diadema setosum. Next base: position 23,663,983 of record NC_092691.1, read on the forward strand.
TCTTGTCTCTCTCGTCACTTGCTTGTCAGCTAAACTTCATTGATAATCAACAACTATCTACAAACCATGGCTCAGTAAATTCCTATCCCTCAAGGATGAGTCCTACCTCATTTGGTTGCATGGTTCAAATCTACCACTACACCATTTACATTTTCAGAAACATACTGTATTTCAAAAATGCAATAATAGTACATCCCACGCCCCTGATGACATATGAAGCAAAAACAAACAAATACCTTGGCAACAGATTGTGTTGCGTGTCCAGAGCAGGTAGGGTGAAAATCTTGGTGAGTAGCACATATTCCTCGAACTAGCACAAATTTCTATGCACTTTTATTTTACTTTTACTTTTTTTGCCAGTACTTGATTTAAAGATGATGATAATGACAATAGTAATCTTTAAGGACCGTCAGGTCATAGGTGACATGTCCTCTTTACCTTCACAGAAGACATATCTGTCTTCAGTATGATAAGTTTGAAATAAAGCAGGAAAATACAACATTCTACTAAATTTTGAAATTGACTCAAGTACCTAAGTAGACCTAATTGTTGCCAAGCCATCAAAAAACTACATTCACTTCAAGCAAAGGATACATGATCGTATTGCATTGACTTCACTATCAAGGAAGTTCACTGACGATTTGAGTGCAGGCTAATGGTCTCAATCAACTGGCCTATAGCCTATATGGTTGAGACTCATATCTCTATCAAGTAAAATATCTGTAAAAATTCCATAGATACGTTTCCTACTCCATGTCTTCATGATGAAATAATAATCATTCCATTCATCTGATTGCACACTTTTAACAACAATCAACTTGAACTTAGAATGGAATTGCACTTGAATATTGTTTTAGAAAATGTCCCGAAACTACTGAATATATGCTTTAAAGGGATGGTATGGTTCTGGTTTAGACGGGGATTCAGATTTATAAGATGATTAGAAACCATTTATGTTAAATTCATATTAAAGAGCATATAATTCTAGGAGGAATTTAAAACATATTTGATGAAAATGAAATGGTTGAGATATCTAAGAACAAAGAGGTTCTAATAAAAGGTGGGGTTCACCTTCTATTAGGACCAATTTGCTTTGCTTTGTTTTTTGTTATCTCAACCATTTCAAAACCAATTCTCATGAAATAACCTTTTGTTCCTCTTAGAATTGCATGTGCTTTAATATTCCATATAAGTGGTTTCTAATTATCTAGCAAAAAGTTAGAACATGAATCCCCATCTCAACCAAAACTATACCATCCCTATAACTACACAAACAATTTGTATCCAGCATTTCCATCCGAGCTGATGCCAGACAGAAACTAACTGGACATGTGAGATCAAATGATCTTCTCTCCATTAGACAATGAATGAATGAATGCATACATGAATAGGCAATCCATGTCAGCACCATATGAGTTTTTACAGAAAAACAGAAACATACTGGACGTGTGTGACCAAACAATCTTCTTTGCATTGAACAGTGCATGAATGCTTGCATGAATGACTTGGATGACATGAGAGCCAATCAATCTATTAGAGAATGCATGAGTGGAAAATACATGAATAATGAATGCATGAACGGTGAATGAATTAGTCAATGAATGAATGAATGCATGCATGCATGACTGAATGACTAAGAAAATGACAAATGGATGAATGAATAATGAATGAGTTGACGCATGAATGAGTGATGAATGACAGATTGACTGTCGGATGAATGAATGGATGACCATATGAACAAATACAGAGTGCCCATAGATCAAGAAGTAAAAGAGTTGAACCATGGACCTACAACATAGGTCCATGGTTGAACCAAAGCTTCAGAAATGATATCAGTATTCTAAAACTACAAATGGGTATGGTACTTCATAGGACCCTACCTGAATGTTATCTGCGCTCTGGGTTGTCTTCATGAATGTATGCATGTGAACTTGGTGCAAATGTTTTAATTGTGAAATCTTGGCAGAATATGCAAAATGGCTCTCTCATTGTGATGGAAGCATAGCATCTATGATCCATCAAATTCAATCAGTCCATGAGTTTCATAACGCCTTCAAAAATGTGCACGTTTGTTTGTTCAAAAAAATTCTCTTAAGTTATACAACCATTTCATACTGGTTACATGCATTGGAAGTTCTCTTGACAAAATTCACCTGAAGGCACATTAGTTGCTGCTCGGCATGGCATATCACTGGCAAGCCCGGCAGTTTTCATGAGTGAACTTATCACAAAAATATGCATGAGACTTGAATGCATCGTGAGAGTGGTCCATTCTTGGCCTGGCACATGGGGTGATGTGACGTCTATGACTGGCACTGGCCAACGTGACGACTTCTAGTTTGAAATATCAGTGAATCACCATGGTCTATCTGCTCTGCGCATGCTACATGTCCTTGCTACCCGATCAATGCATGCACTTGCAGCTATCACAAATCAATGAGGACACATGCAGTGGCTGTTTGTGCAAGCATGTCACAGCGATGGAATAACCACATCTTCCGATAATTCAGTTAAATGTGAATGTAATATGATGATGATGATGATGATGATGATGATGCTGTTGAGGAAGAGAATAATGTTGTTGTTTTCAGATTACCTTTGCAAAACCAAGGAGTTATCGACTCCTTGGCAACACCAACCACATGCCTGTATAGTTAACTTAAAACTCAATTTGTGTTTTAGCCTGCCCAGACCAATCAAGCTTGTAGGTTTGTTAACCCATGTGATGCAGCTATGTTTACACTTATGCCAAAAGAGCAGGGGCTCATACGTCTTTACTTAGTTTACTGGAGCCTATGTGCCTTACATTAGCTCCAAGGAGGTAGACTGCCATTGCTCAGAGACAAAAAGGTAAGAGGATTCTAGTGAATTGAGACAGTGGAGACAGTATTGTGAGGCTGTCCTTTGATCAGGTAATCATGTAAAGGCACTTTACCTGTATGTGGGCCAGCACTGTCAAGACAACAAAAACACTTAATGTCTACAAAGTTCTGTACTGGGAGTACAACTATACCTGTCCCTGAAGCCTTGTATATAGGCCTATCATCTAATCTTCGGCAGAACTTGTTCTGTTAACCCATTGAGGACAACTAACACACATCTCCTATAGATGGTCTGTCCGAGTATACTTGGGACTAGCTTTCAACAGGTTAAGACTTAAATGATCTGTCATCTCACTGTTCTGAGTACAAGTTTTCAACTCTATGGAAGCCTGTAAAATTTTTGTCAATTGTGAAATTTTTGTTGTGTTTAGGCCTTAATAAAGCTGACCCATTTGTTTGTTTGTTGTTGTTGGGTTTTTTTTCTTCATTAAAAGCAAAAATGAGGGAGGCTGCAAGTGGCACTGTTTAACTCTTGGCTGAGCTAAAGTACTGTTCAATGTAAAGCTATTTCTCTATGAAGATATGTTTAAATAAAATCAGACAGAGGCAGCTATTCCAGAAACCTTTGTCTCATATGCCAATCTAATTGAATGTATGGAAACATACGATGTATGCCTCAAGGAAGATAGAGAAATGTAAGGCTAACTTATAGTCTCCGTAAATTCGCATGAACTGCATCAGTGTTTGTGTGTCTCCTTCCCTCCCCCCTCCCCATCTCACTGCTCTATTTCCATCATAGATAGGTTTTACTTTTCTTTAAAATAACCTCTTGAGAGATAAAGGTTCTCCATAGAAATGGTGAAAAAAATGGCCACACGGTGTGAGGAAAATCTGGCACCAAGCTCACAAATGCATGTGATTTACAAGCCTGACGAAGCTGCCAAGCATCAATTTTATGATATTGGCATTTGAAAGTCACTAGACTCTGGGCTTTCCACAAGTACATAATTTTGTCCTACTTCAAATCCAAAACTCTACAAGAGAAGCAGCAATTTAAATTTGATTAAAAATTTTCCCATGACTTGAAGGGTTCACTGCACTCGATATTCTTTGTAACTGAATGTAAGTTTGTAGTTTGTATTTATTCCGCAGTCCCCCTCCCCACCTGCTCTATCAAGTTTTCAAAAAGAATAGTGACATCATGCATTATTTGATACTTCAAACACAAACTCCAGGTGGAAATGGGGGGAGGTGAGATGGATGCCCTGAACATACAGACACTAGGGGATCGTGGTATTTTCATTAATATTTGAGGTATATCACAGAGTGATTTCGTCACTCGCCATGAGTGTACTGTCTGCCCCGATTGCATAGCAGATCTACTGATAAGCAACACAGATTCTCTGATGGACTTTCACATCAACTTGTTACGCATAATTGCAGCAACTGTTGCGCTAATAGTACAAGAAATATGAAATTGGAAATAGATGAACACAATGAGCAATTAACCTGAATCCATGGAGAAGTTCTTTGTAGTTGCGCCAGTCACACTAATTCATACACACAAAAAAAAAAAACAACAACAACAACAAACAAACAAAGACAAAAGACTCAAAAGTAAGGTACCAGAATCCAGCATATTTGGGCAAGTTAAATCTAAGCATATCGTCAAGTGCAGTGTATTTCAGTGCATTTACCATCGAAACCCACAGGAGTCATAGTATTACACAAGATGATGCCCATGGAAACACCTCTGCTACATGCTGCACTCACTGTATCTAAACTAAAATCTACTGAGGTCAATAATATTATATTGCCTCCATGCAGCTATGTGTAGTCACACATGCTGATATTATGTTGGCCCCATATGCTAAAATTCTAATATTTTCCTATGGTTTTGCTTTTGATTTTGTTCAGTATTGAAATTACACTGAAAAATGTCTTTGTATCAACTTGAGTTGTAAACAGTAAACTAGAATTTTTCACAGTATGTACATAGAGCTACAATTGTAGCTCCATGGTATATACAAATCGCGACAAATTTTGTGTAACCTAACACTGGCACATAATTGAAAGCTTGCAAATATTTTTCCCTAGATTTTTATCCACTTCCATGTAAAACAGCACAAGCAAAGAGTTGCCAATCAGCAAAATCAAAGATGCGCAAAATTAATCTCATTGACTGATTGTGAAAACTCACTTAAAATGAAATTTTAAAAGTCCACATTTACAGTACCAAAAACCCAGACAATACAAATATTTTGTAGATCTTTATAGACTGTTTTCCCTGGCTCTCACCTGAAATCACACCAGTAATTTCCTCTGTCATGGTTTATGATTGCAACAAGTTTGACCAAACTCCATCAAACATGTCCTGAATCATGACACTTGAGAAAAATTGCAGCGTGCTAGCAATTTTACTTTGACCTTCAAGCCTCACATCTATCCTCAAGTTAGAGGCAAATCGTTCTTGACAGCTTACCTTGGGGTACAGTATGCTTACTGGCAAGCTGACCTGACCCAAAGTCTAATCCACTCATTTGTGTTTGGTCCATTCATACCAAATTTCATGATGATGTTGACAAAAGTTGTTACAAAATACTATTGAAAAACAAGAAAGTAATAAGGCATGCATCTGAAGTCTGGCATGTGGACAAAACAGATACACTGTAGACTCACACTCCCTCTGGTGGCAGAAGCATTCTGTACGACAAGATGAAAAACCTTTGAACATTTTTCACAAAGTGAAATGCCAAAATGTGGATTAATACTATCACACAGAGAATTGATGGAAGATTGATCCAACATGGGAAATATGCCAAACCAGTATCTACTCCTCGTACTATCATTAAGTTCATCTGCTTTTTTTATCAAAATAACAAGAATGCAAGATTAAAGGGTGTGTACAGTTCTGGTTGAGGTGAGGATTTAGCTTTTAACATTTTGCAAGATATTCAGTATCCACTCTATGAGATGTCACAGAGCGTGCAATTCTAAGGGTATCAAAAGTTTATTTGATGAAAATCGGTTTTGAAATGGCTGAGATATCAAAAAACAAGGTAAAACAAAGAGATCCTAATAAAAGGCGTGGCCTGTAGCATTTTATCATTATCACTTTTTTGGATATCTCAGCCATTTGAAAACCCATTTTCATCAAATAAACGTTGAATCCTTCTTAAAATTACATGCTCTTTCACATTTCACAAAAGGTTTCTCATTATCTCACCTAGGAATGTTCAAAACATGCATCCCCACCTCAACCAGTACTGTACAGTCCCTGTAAGTACCCACCAGCATCTACTTTTGCTGCTGTTATTTTTTCATTACTGCATTAAACATTTCTATCCCCAACTGCCTTCTATCAGGTCAATTTGCATAAAACACAATATACAATGCACAGTATTCTTGCAGAACAGTACACAGTTTAGTTTTTCAGACTAAAGGAGAAATAAGTACAGGGAAGTTAAAGGTCCAGTTTACCTTTGGGAGCAGTGATTTCAAAAATGTTCAAGATATCACATTTGATGCATATGTGTAGGTCTGTTGTATCATAAAACATCCTACCATATGAAATATTTGCAATAAAACCTAAAATATAAGGAGATATCAGGGTTTTTCTCAGTAAACCGTAACTGTATACAGTTTAGTCTGGGAACATTTTTATTATAACTATTGTTCACATTTTGTGTATTTAACAACACTTAACATCGATTATACGGATTCAAATTTTGACAGTGGTTGTTTCTATCCCTAACTCACATTTTAGAACTATTTTAAAGCACTATTGCTTTCATCTGCAAATGGTAAATTATGCCTTTAACATAAAATGTAAATTGGATGGCAGATCCACCAACATTTTTGGCATAATGTTTAGTCTACCACTGCATGTACACTGTGATACACGGATACAGATTGTCACTGCTATAGATGTGATATTTCACAAAGACCTGATTTGTTCTGACTGTACATTAGCATGGATGATGCCTTTGGCAAGCAGTTTGCAAGCAGTATGCTTGGAGTAGTCAGGCCAGACAAAGTCTGAAAAGTAGACTATCACAAACCACCATATTCTTGGCTGTCTGTCCTCTGGTCTCCCAGCAGGCTTTTTAGCAGTTGGGCAGCTGACCAATTACAGAGTGACCTGACCCTGCAGGGCAGTGGACAAAGCCATCATACCAATGTCCAGGGCACATTGTCCAGGCCACTACTGACCTCAGCTGAGGTCAGTTTCAGCTGCCATATTACCTCTTGTGCTTGGGTAGGGGCAGGCTCGTTATGGGGCACACTCCCTTAGTGAGCTTGTCTGGAAATTTAGCTCACCCTTTGATTTTCTCCCCAATTGATTGAGCAAAGAAAGATCTCAAGTACAGTTCTGGACAAAGCCATGGATGCAAATAGGATACTATCATTGCATACATATGCTGACCATAGGCATGGTCTTAAGCTGATCATTGTGGCGCTGTATGCATACATTCAACATACTGTGAAAGTGACATTTTTTTTGTCAGAATTCCCTCAGCCATGGAATAATCTACCTGAATGTATAAAACAAACTGACTCTTCAAAAAATTCAAATCAATGTTAAAAAGATGCCTCAGCATGTACAACTGGTAATTGTAATGTCTGAACATTCTGAAACTGTTTTTTCTTCTTTCCTTTTTCTCTTCCTTCTGAGCACTTAGAAACATTTTAATGTGATAAGTGCTTTCCAAATAATGTAAATTATTACTATTACTATTATTGTGTTATATTGGGTCAATCAATGTTTTATTAAAGAAGAAAAGATAAGCACATCTTACATAAAAAGACCATAATGAAATAAAATGTCCTTGGACATACACATTTGAGGGGGAAATTTTGAGCTTAGCTTTTTATCAACAGCAGTTACACAAGAAATTGTGTCTTTTAATGCACTTTACTCAATGTCACGACTTCTGAATAAGGCCATTAAAACGAGAACCTACTGTACATCACAATTTGATTATGATTAGGCCTACCATCATAAAATATAAAATTCCAACTTGGGTGAATAAACTCATATCATAATAATATTTGTAGCAGTAACCAACAGACAGAATGCAAGCTCTCCGGAAACCTTGGACGAATGCAGGAAGCTTTCAACAATGCTCACAGAAAATAATGACATAATTATTTAGCGAGAGGTCTCCTGATAAATAACTTTAATGTTGGATTTCATATGAAGGTTGCTTGATTAAACTATGCAGTTCCCCACTTAGTTTCACACCTTTGAGTATCAATCTCAATCATATTTCCCGCATACTGAAAGGATGTGCCGTAGTTTGCAAAGCATATACTTGTATACGTGTCTCAATGAACAAAGAATATCAGTAAGCAGTATGGCCATACACTATCTTATAGAGTGCAATATTGTGAAAAGGGCCAGACCTTTACTTGAAAAGTGTATACTGAATGCAAAATATCACCATGTGTTACACTACAAATGTATTTTCATTTTTATTTTTCCCTTTAAAAGAAAAGAACCACACAAAAACACATGTCTGTGTTGCCATGTTTTAACCTACAAAATGTTGAGTGTACTCATATGGTTTCTCGTTCACTTGCTCTAGGAGTCCTTGTGATTATTCAAAGGTATTGAGAATTTGTATGTCAAACCTTTTAGCATAAATCCCCCCCCCCCCCCAAAAAAAAAAGCAACTTTGAACATTATTGAAACTGCCATATGCTCCACTTATTTCATGGTCATTATATTTTAACAAATTTCACGAATCTGCCGATATATGTGTAAATTGACAGCACTCCAAAATATCCCCCTTCATCAAACAAATCCAATGTATATCATCACAAGGGTGGGTTACCACTGACATTGTCTGTCTTATTCCAGTGTTGTGGTTTTCAATCGCAAATTCAACCACTTGTGAAATTGTCTTAATATTCCTGATTCATGAGATATGGCAGGAAAAAAAAAAAGAAAACACCCCTACTTCTATGCTCAGGAAAATTGCTGCAACGCAAAAGAGTAGAAAATCTCACCTGAAAAATGCTGCCACCTAAATGATATAGACAGATGGTTCTATTAAGCCGTACGTTTACATCAAAATATGGGCATAAAAGAAAACTAATAAAGAGAAGGAAATGAACAGAAATAAAGGAAAAAAGAAGAAAATGCAGAAGAAAAGCCTGTTAATTTCACAGAATTCTTTCCCTGGGTCACGACTACAATGAAACAGAGATGTTCAAACTTTGCTCTTTGGTAACCATCTAAGAGTCCCTACTTAACACCTATGCATTCATCAGGACAGTTGCATAGCAACATAAGACCTAATTTGCCAGGGGGATTTACTAGTACGCCATGACATCAAACCAAACGATTCTCATTGACAGAAGGGAAATGGATGTAATATCATGAACTGCGTGACCATGAAATTGTATACGCCATCTCTTTTAGCAAATAAAGCAAATTAGGGTATCGGGGGGGGGGGGGGGGGGGGATGTGCATCCCATTCATTATTCTTGTCTTGTCACCTGCATATTAGAAAGTTTATGAATGTCATGTAACTGCACACCAGAGATCCATGGGTGGGAAAAACACTCGAAGCGTATCATGCCATCAACCATAAACAACACAATGATATATTAGATTGATTACCTAATTACTCCTCCACCCCCCCCCCCCCCAAAAAAAAAAAACCCTGGTCAGAGGCATGGCTGTAGACATGTAGACATGAGAACTAAATTTACTGTTTGATACTGCATTATTTGACTTTGCCACCCCTGCAAAATTTAGTTCCAGACAATGAAATGATAATAGGAGCACACAGTAATATCAAAGAAGAGAGTAATATTACTAGTAGTATCTATGATGACAGTAAAAATATGACAAATTGTGAGTAGGGATAATGAGCAAAATTATAATGGTGACAACAATTCTAATCACATCTTTTTCCATGATGAGAAACTCCCTTAACCAGTAACTGTACCTGTTCCCCCAGCAGTACAGATAAGCATGGCAGCAATGCACCAAAATACTGCAAATGCAAAAGAGCAAACTCCAGACTTATCCTTCTATGACAATATTCAACAAGTAAAACAAAATATCAGGAATTAATTACCCATCTAAAAAGTTGCTTTGAATGTAAAATGGGGAGAAAAATAATACAGGTTGATTAAATTTTGAAGATAATGCACCACATGAAAATCAGTAAAATCATCTAACACGGCATCTTGTCGGCACACCAGCGGGCTGCGAAGTCACACAACCATGACAAGACTGATCTATTTGGGGGTGAATTTCCCCAAAATTTTGACAAGAAATACATGTACTTCATGTATATATACACTTGAAGTATACATTTTAAGGCTCACACCATAGTTACATTGTATTATCTTTCTCTCTGGGTTTTTTTTTTTGTTTTTTTTTTGGGGGGGGGGGTTGTTTTTGTTTTTGTTTTGTTTTGTTTGTTTGTTTGTTTTTGTTTTTTTTTTGTTGGGGGGGGGGGGGGACAGGGTGGGGATAGGATCAATTACGGTTGAAGTAAACCAAAAGGATACAGGTGGCTAAAATGACATGGAGTTTGACTACTACTTGCTTGTCTTTATTTCCACTGTCTATATGACTTCATTCATGAGCAATTAAGAAATACTAATTAAGAAACACTCACAGAAACCACTCCACTGTCTTGGGGACTTTCATCATGAGCAATAATTGAAGGAAAAACTAGAAGCACTAGGAGAGAAACAGATGATAGAGTCACTAATGCCACAGGACTGTAAAAGCATTCCTTAACAAAAAAAAAAAAGAAAAAAAAAGATGAAAGATAAAAATCTGGATTCGGATTACCACCACATACTAATCACCTGTCTCTTAATAACTAACCTATCCTGAAAATTTCATAAAAATTTGTTCAGACTTTTTGAGTGGTAATGGCTACAGACAGACAAGCAAACATTGGCAAAAGCATCTATAGCCTACTTAGCAAAATAAGCTACCACACAAGTAGGCCATATGGTATGGGATAACAAAATAGCAATTAGGAAGGGTTGAATATTTTCAGAGACTATGAAAATTATTGGTGCCATAGGTTGTCTTGTGATCGCGTAACCAAAGTATGGTTCTGGAAATGTTCTGACAACTTGGTGTGTGAACCTTACACTGCAGCATGCAAACTTGCTGATTGCCTAAGACCAGGATTAATGTGGCTTTTAACATAGTTTTCCTGCCCTCTTCCATGCATTTATAGCAAGCTGAGTAATGATATCGGTGGTGGATGGCAGCTGTTGCTACATTGTAAATGAGCATGCACTCATCACCATACGATTAATCAACAAAGGCACAATTTTAATACCCGCTGTCATTTCAAAAGAAAACAAAATAGAATCTATAATATATGCTGTTCGCCTGTCATTAGATGGCAAGCTGTATCAGCTAAAAATATGTAAAGATAAATTTATAAAATTTTTGATCACCCTTGCTTGTGTATGAGGACTTTTTTTTGGGGGGGGGGGGTGGGGGAACAGCACTGCACAAAGTTTGTACGATCATAACTGGATAGACTAGCCCACAAGATGATCTCCATTCACCCTTCTTCAGTTACGCATTATTTGTGCTGTTTTGTGGTTTCCATGGTGATCACAATATTTGGCTGCTTCATCATTAATATCAGTGAGCTCGTTATTAATGTGCAGACACAGAAAACCACACAGTAACTACACAAGACCAGGGACAAAGCATGCTTGCAAAGTTCATCACATCTGGAGTGCCCCGTTTCATAAAAAGTTGATATGATAACAACTCTTGCTAGAACGGCAATTGTCATGGTAACAATGAGAATCCAGCTTCCTGATTGGCTGTTGCTATTGGAAGTTGTCATTCCAGCAAGAGTTGCCATCCTAACATCTTTTATGAAACAGGGCCCAGTATCTGGCAAAGTGGCCGCTTTCTTTGGCAACGGGTAACAGACATTGGCACACATAACTTGACATAAGGTACTGGTACACTTATTTTCGCGCTCTGCATGAGATTAACTGAGACATTCACGCAGCAATTGAGCATCTATAGATAACTTATGCTTCTCATAGCCTACCACTTTTGTAGTCTACAGGAACAAAAACTAGAGAGCATGATGTGCTCAAAGAGAAAAACTACTTGACACTATTTACAGTCTTAAGTGGACATACAGAAGTGATGAATGATGAACGAGCTTTTCCAATGCAACCACAGCCCGAGCCTCAAACAACATGCATGGGAACCTCAAGGGAAATTGACATGTAGAGTGATTGTAATGTGTAGGGTCCTATAGTTCAGCACCATCTAGGGTCACTTAAGGTCATGCACAACCCTGGTGCTTTATAGCTAGCCGGCTAGCTAGCAGGAGGGTATACAGGGAAGATAAAAGAGCTGACAACTTTCGAGCAATATGTTCACACACTCTGGAACTTTTTTTTTTTCTTTTCTTTTAATCATCTAGTGTCTAATTACCAGTCCAATATCTACTGTATTATACAGTTGTATATAAAGTGTCAGGAAGTCAATCAAATCATCTGATCCTTAATTGCCAAAATTCATAATGCTAATATATGGTACAGTATGAGATTTACAATTTATTGCCAATGTAATGTCATGACCTTTAAACAGTGTTGGTTGTTGTGTTCACCTATTTTGATAAGGCTAACTATTAGGGCTCTCATATTAGATGATTTTTACTTCAGTTTAATCTTTTTTATCATCATGAATCAAAAAACAAAAATATGTAAATAAATGAATAGCTAAATAATTTTAACAAATTCTTCCCTACCAGCCTTTAATGAGAAAGGATAGTGTCACAAATGTACACACAAGTAGTTATGTACATGTATCAAGGCTGTATGCATGGTTGTTTTAATGTGTATGTACACAGGGTGACCAGAATAATGGAGAACATTCTATATGATATAGAGATAGTACATACAGGCTGACCAGATCAGTGGAGAATTTTCTATGTGGTATACAATGTAGCTACAGTACCTGTATGTATGTGACAGGAAATACATTATAGCTCACTCAATCTAGAATGATTTAACCCATTCCAGAAAATTCTAGGAAGTGCTGGCTGAGTGAGGCACTGCCCTTGTAACCCAATGTGATTGGTAGTTAATTTTGGCAATGATGTTATGCACATATTAGGCAGTGAGTCATCCAGGATTCCTGGAATTTGGACTTGCTAGTATGTTCAGGTATGTAGCCCCAGGTTGGAGAAAATTACAGAATGTACTAGAAAGGGGTGAATGAATATATAAGCCGGAGAAATTCTGAGGTAGGCAGAGTACCCAACACCTCTGCTCTGAGAGTTACGTCACTTCTGGCTCTGAAACGACTTGTTACAGTCAGTCCTGTGTTACCTGCTGACCTGCTATACAAACTGTGTTTGTGGAGATAAGGCCTGGGAGACATTTTGCCTGCAGAGAATTAATTTGCCGACGTTGGAGATAGACTCCATATTTTAGTGTCAACGGACATTGTTACGGCAAAGCTGTGACGGGCTGGATTCCTCGCTGGACATTATAAAGTGAATCATCATTAAACGCATCAACTGGACGTGGTCGTCACAACGTTTGGATTCTGCGCGTTTCGCCGTGAACATCTATCGTGGACTATACCCTGGATTTATAACGCGGACTATTGTAACCTGTGCCTCTGGATTTACGTCGAAGGAATCATTCATCGGTGCATCACGGATCATTCATTTGTGCATCAAGCATCGTATTTGGACACTACCAGGAAACTGTAGGGATTTCGTGATTTATTGAGTAAGTGATTCCATTACTGACTTATATTTGTTTATAGTGATCATTATTGTACTGATGTGAAAACCGATTACGAGTCTGTACCCACAATATCACTGTTAATAAACCGCCTGAACATCAGTTGATTGTTTCTTTTGTGCGATCATTCTCAGAGTGATTTTGGTCGTAACAAAATTGGGGGCTTGTCCGGGAAGTGAATTTAAAGCCAAAACTTAAAATTTGGAACGTTCCGGAATCCAGAATATTGGTATAGACAAAATACCGGTTGAGTTGATTGCTCAATTGTACATTGTGTGTATACATTGTGACAATGTCAATCAGTACAATGGATGTTCAGGCATTTGTTCAGAGGACAGATTTGTCCCTCAAAGATTTGCAAAGGTTACGCAAATGTGATTTGACTGCTATTGCACAGCATTTGAATGTTGATGTTCCACAAGGTGTAAGAAAGGCAGAGATTCTTGACTTGGTAGCTGGTCACATGGAGCTCAAAGAAGAAATTGACACTCCAGCTCAAGCTCAAATGTCAGATCAAACACTGCTTGAGCTTGCTAAATTGGAAATCAAGGAGAGAGAAAGAACAAGGGAACTAGAACTGGAGAAAGAGAAGATGAGATTAGAAATGGAAATGAAGGAAAGGGAAAGGGCTAGAGAAATAGAAAGAGAGCAAAGAGCTAGAGAAATGGAAATGGAAATGCAGAAACTTGAAATGGAGCACCAAATGAAATTGCGTGAGATTGAATTGGCTCATGCACAGATTGTTGAAAATCGTGAAAGGGCTCCCCCTGAATTCGATTTGGCCAAGAACATTCGATTGGTGCCAAAATTTGAGGAAAACAGAGTTGATGCATACTTTGTGTCATTTGAGAAGGTGGCTGACAGTTTGAACTGGCCACAGGAATTTTGGCCCTTGCTCCTTCAAAGTGTGTTTGTCGGCAAAGCAGCCGATGTGTACTCATCTCTCTCAAAAGAGCAATCACGTGACTATGCTACAGTCAAGAAGGCAGTGTTGAATGCTTATGAGTTGGTGCCAGAGGCGTACAGACATAAGTTCAGAAATTCGTACCGCAAACCAGGCCAGACACATGTTGAGTTTGCTCGTGAAAAAGAAATGATGTTTGATAGGTGGTACAGATCCCTGAAAGTGGATCAGGATTTTGATAACCTACGTGAGGTTGTTCTCTTGGAAGAATTCAAAAAGAGTGTTGCTTTCAGTGTGCGGTCACATTTGGATGATCACAAAGTGACAAGTTTGCATAAAGCAGCCTTGATGGCTGATGAGTATGAGCTGACCCACAGAAATGACAACAGACCACCTTTCAGGAATTTCTCTGGAAATAAGAGAGACAAAAATCAGTCGAGCAATCCAAAGAATGCTGGTTCTGAAAAAGGCACGAGTTCTGAAACTTCATCAGCACCAAAGCCTCAATCTGACAAAGGGTCCAGTACAAGTGCAAATGTCATCAAATGTTTTCACTGTAACAAGACAGGGCACGTAAAGTCACAGTGTTGGAAGTTGCAAAACAAAACAAAGAAGGACATGGGATTTGTCATGTCAAAAAGTGTCCTACCCGAAAATAGTGTCCCGTTCAGTGAAACACAGGCCATTGAAAGTCGATCTCCCAAATTCAAAGATAGGACTAAGCAGGTGGATGAGAGCTATCGTAGCTTTTTGTTTGATGGTGAGGTGACCCCATGTACTTCTGGTGAGGCAGGTAAGCCAGTAGTCATCCTGCGGGATACGGGGGCCTCTCAGTCGTTGATGGTGGATGGTGGTATGACTTTTCCACCAGATAGTGCAGTTAATGCAAAAGTCTTGATTCAGACTGTTGATGGCAGTTATATGTCAGTTCCACTGTATAGAGTGGATTTGAAGTGTGACCTAGTTTCTGGTCCTGTCACTGTTGGAGTTGTTCCTGAGTTGCCCATGGTAGGCATTGACTTCCTGTTGGGGAATGACTTGGCTGGGGACAAGGTGGTTGCGTCTCCAGTTGTTTCGGATAAACCAGTGGTGGTTGCTGAAACTGAGCAGTTGCAGGAGGAGTTTCCTGGGATTTTCCCAGATTGTGTTGTGACTAGGTCTCAGGCTCGTAGAGCTGTTCAAGATGACGTGGATTCTGTTGATGTGGAGGAGAATTCCGGTGTTTGGTTGGTAGAAACCTTTTTCAAGGATTTGAACGATGGGGTTGCTGTATTAGGCTCCGAGGCTAACAGTGATGGGCTGTTTAGCAAGTCTTCCTTGGTTGAAGCACAGCAGGCAGACTCTGAGTTGAAAGGCTTGTCTCAGACGGCGTGTTCTGAGGCTGAGGCTGAAAAGGTCCCTGAGTGCTATTATGTCAAAGATGGCATTTTGATGAGGAAGTGGAGACCTCCCCATAGGCCAGCTGATGAGGATTGGACGGTGGTCCGTCAAGTTGTTGTCCCTCCCAGTTACCGCGGTGAGATCTTGAGGATTGCTCACGAGTTACCTGTTGGCGGCCATTTAGGCGTCAGAAAGACAAAGGATCGGATCATGAGGCATTTCTATTGGCCAGGGTTGAATGTGGATGTGGCTGAGTTCTGTAAGACTTGTCACACATGTCAGGTGGCTGGTAAACCACAGCATTCAGTGAAGCCGGCGCCATTGATTCCGATACCTGCGTTTGAAGAACCATTCAGTCGGGTTCTAGTTGACTGTGTTGGACCTTTGCCTAGGACTAGGTCGGGTCATAAGTACCTCTTGACAATCATGGATATGTCTACACGGTTCCCAGAGGCTATCCCATTACGAAATATCACTGCCAAGACTGTGGTAGATGCTCTATAGTGCAGTTTTTCACTAGGTATGGGTTGCCCAAGGAAGTGCAGTCTGACCAAGGGTCAAATTTCATGTCAGGCATATTTCAAGAGGTGATGTATCGTTTGGGTGTGAAGCAGCTGAAGTCGTCAGCTTATCATCCCCAATCCCAAGGTGCGTTGGAGCGCTACCACCAGACCCTAAAGACAATGATTAGGGCATTTTGTGAGGAGTATCCCGAGGATTGGGATAAGGGCATCCCTTTCCTGCTGTTGGCAACGAGGGACTCCCCAAATGAGTCGACGGGTTTCAGCCCATTTGAGTTGGTGTACGGTCATGAAGTTAGGGGCCCACTGAAGCTCATCAAAGAGAAATTCATGACTGAGGATGATGAGGTCCACCTACTTGACTATGTGTCAAAGTTTCGTGAAAGGCTTTCAAAGGCTTGTGAGGTAGCTAGGGAACACTTGAAAGTGTCACAAGACTCAATGAAGAGAAAGGCAGACAAAAATGCCAAAGCCCGAACCTTCAAACCAGGTGACAAAGTTCTTGTACTGCTGCCCGGCATACAAGGTGAACCACTGAAAGCCAAGTTCAGTGGCCCATACTGTGTCAAAAAGAAATTCAATGATGTGAACTATGTGATCAGTACACCAGACAGGAGCACAGATCAGAGAATGTGTCATGTCAATATGTTGAAAGAGTGCTATGACCGAAAGTCAGTTGGTGTGACATAGGTAGTGGATAGCACAGTAGAATTCAAGGGTGAAAAGTTTTCACCGCATATCACTGACAGTGTATGTGTTTAGCATATATTCATTAATGTATGCAAAACAGTTTGACATGATTGTATATGTATAAGCTCCGAGAATCCAAGCAATATCATTGTAAATAGTATCCATGAAAAGAGAACATGGAATCAATGCAGCTTTTCAAAAGGCATGTGATAGTATGTGATTATGGTTGTTTGAGTTGGATTTTACCTCACATTCGTTGTAAATAACAATAAGAAATTGTGAAGGTAAAAGAAACCCTTGCTACGGCAAGGCTTTCTTTTTCCCATGGGGGATGGTGTCACAAATGTACACACAAGTAGTTATGTACATGTATCAAGGCTGTATGCATGGTTGTTTTAATGTGTATGTACACAGGGTGACCAGAATAATGGAGAACATTCTATATGATATAGAGATAGTACATACAGGCTGACCAGATCAGTGGAGAATTTTCTATGTGGTATACAATGTAGCTACAGTACCTGTATGTATGTGACAGGAAATACATTATAGCTCACTCAATCTAGAATGATTTAACCCATTCCAGAAAATTCTAGGAAGTGCTGGCTGAGTGAGGCACTGCCCTTGTAACCCAATGTGATTGGTAGTTAATTTTGGCAATGATGTTATGCACATATTAGGCAGTGAGTCATCCAGGATTCCTGGAATTTGGACTTGCTAGTATGTTCAGGTATGTAGCCCCAGGTTGGAGAAAATTACAGAATGTACTAGAAAGGGGTGAATGAATATATAAGCCGGAGAAATTCTGAGGTAGGCAGAGTACCCAACACCTCTGCTCTGAGAGTTACGTCACTTCTGGCTCTGAAACGACTTGTTACAGTCAGTCCTGTGTTACCTGCTGACCTGCTATACAAACTGTGTTTGTGGAGATAAGGCCTGGGAGACATTTTGCCTGCAGAGAATTAATTTGCCGACGTTGGAGATAGACTCCATATTTTAGTGTCAACGGACATTGTTACGGCAAAGCTGTGACGGGCTGGATTCCTCGCTGGACATTATAAAGTGAATCATCATTAAACGCATCAACTGGACGTGGTCGTCACAACGTTTGGATTCTGCGCGTTTCGCCGTGAACATCTATCGTGGACTATACCCTGGATTTATAACGCGGACTATTGTAACCTGTGCCTCTGGATTTACGTCGAAGGAATCATTCATCGGTGCATCACGGATCATTCATTTGTGCATCAAGCATCGTATTTGGACACTACCAGGAAACTGTAGGGATTTCGTGATTTATTGAGTAAGTGATTCCATTACTGACTTATATTTGTTTATAGTGATCATTATTGTACTGATGTGAAAACCGATTACGAGTCTGTACCCACAATATCACTGTTAATAAACCGCCTGAACATCAGTTGATTGTTTCTTTTGTGCGATCATTCTCAGAGTGATTTTGGTCGTAACAATAGCAAGCTGCTTTATGAAAGAAACCGTGTACCAAATACTGTATACCCTGAAAAAATTGAAGGTTTTTATTTTCGCGAATTTCGCGAGTCGGGTGCTATTCGCGAAATTAAAGACACGCAAAAATATTGACTCTGATCCCGATGTTATGTGACGTACGCGTGTACACTTCTCCGTTCAGTACAGGACTCCAGCGATCGTGAATGTAACCACTTGCGAAATAGTCGGGAATTCCCGATTCGCGAAAATTTAGACTCGCGAAATATATGGCGTATACAGTATGCAACCCTATGGGGTTGTCTGGGTGTACTGTTGGCTGTGACGATGCATTACCGGCAGACCTATACATTAAAATTGTATCTGTCGCAAAAAAAGAAAAAAAAAAGTTTTGATGTGACAACCTAGCATTGATGACTTTTACAGGGCACAGGAATGTAGGTGCTATATTATTGCTAAGTGCTAAGAATTTGATTATGGTATTTTCTATGCAAACCAATGAGAGAATTGTGAGCAGATGACATCATTTCAGTTAATTTGCAACTATTATGCATTTGGCTAATACACCTTTTAAGTGAAAACTTAATGCAAGACTTTACAAGTATGATAACTTTCATTTTTTCTAAGGGGGGGGGGGAACATCATATTTTCTTCAAAGGCTATCTTTACTATGCAGTATAATGGATGTCATTTTACTACCACAGGCGTATCAATTCAAACCTTGCAATACTAACCATTCAAAAGGAAAACCCTTCAAATATATGAATGCACTGTGTCTCAGCTCTGTGAATAATAAAAAAAAAAATGTGACTCATGATTTAACACTAGTGCATGATGTTCCCCTTTAACATGAATGCAGTAGAACAGCCACATCATAGGAACTTTAACCCACATGAGACGTTCCTTTGTACATGCTTGATTCTGAAGTAGGGCCTATACATCTGAACTCAAACTTTCACCAGCATGCTCATGGCTGGTTCCACCATTGACATTCATGTGTGCACACATGGAATTGGCGTCTACCAAAGCAGAGGTCGTCTTGTGATAGCCAAAGTGACTGGGTATTTAGCAAATCATGAATATTGTTGCGAAGTGAAGACTACATTTCTAATATGGTACCATTTCTGCTAATTTTTTTCTTTTTTAATTTAAAAATAGAGGCCTACTCTTTAAAGTTCCTCTGTAATGAAGGTATGATATGTTCACGTCGACTATGAGCTGAGTATTTTGGTTTCATCATTTATTCATGTGAAATATGCTTCACCTCACAGCAAAAAAAAAGAAAAAAAAAAAAATCCAGACATGTTTTACAAGCAAAACTTTTCTTATACTTGTCTGAAGCCCCGCCCCTGAAAAATATGAATTCATGGTATGCTACCTGGGAAACAAACAGCTTGTCTGTTCATTGTTTACTAACTTGCTGAACACAAAGATGTTTGCACCATTCACTATGTACAACACATGTGCTATCTCCCTGCATGCAACTAATGTATCCTAGTTCTCTACTTTGCACGTAAATCTTTACAAGACACCGAAATCACTTCACACTCTTTGACCTTTGAACAGTCTTCAGAAAAAGGGATTTTTCTTAGTTAAAAAGCTTCACTCTGAATTCACCGCCCCACTGGCTGAGACATCATCAAAGAAATAGGCACCTGATTCAGGAAGAATACCCGGTATTTTTTGTAACTTGGTCATTCTGTGCCAAGTACAATCCAATCATACTTATAGTCAACTATTCATGCGTGCAGAATTTGGCAGGAGTGTTTATTGCTGTGATAGCTGCTGGTTTTCTACATTACCCTATTACTAAATGTATTAAACACGGGATCTAATATCATCAGCATCAATCTACAACAGATCAAATCCAACCTGAATATAAAGTACTTCAACAACATTGGTGGATGAAAATATGACATGGGTTTCATGAGTTTTACAAAGTCTTTGTCCTTTTTGCAGTCATGTCATGGATGGGCACAAAAATATATACATTCTGAGAAAAAAATAAACAAACTTGTTTTGTACCAGATGGTCATGTAATGCTTGTTCTCTAAGTCAGGTAAAAATTTTAGAAAAGTTAAAATATAAAGAATAAACTGATCACACTCCTGATGCCTCAATGAGTACAATTGGGCTTCAAATTAAACATAGTCAATCATCTTGATCAAAGTCAGATTCTTTCAAGATATACATGTATTCATGTTTTCAACATTCCAATTAAGTCTGTATAGCACTTTTCTGCTCTAAAAAAAAAAAGGGAGGGTGGCTTGACCGTCTTCCCTCTCTTCAGAACATATTTCTAAAATGCCAACAGAATTAGGTAAAAGACAACATATCATGTGAGTATCAAATACAAAGGCAAACACAAACAGGGTAAAATTACCCACCTTCTCAGATGTCTGTGCTGTATGAAGCAAACCTAGTATGAAGCGCATCGTGTCCGACTGACAATATCCAAAATTTAATGAGAGAACACGCCCAAACAGATGCTCAAATTCCAAAGCCTACTGTGTCAGCGTAGAGAAAGGGTTAATAAGACTACACGTGGGCAGAAGCAGTGACAGGTTAGGTCGTTTTTCGCTCAGATTTCTGCTCGTCAAAACTCACGGCAGACTGAAAACATGATAACTAAGAATCTGCGGGTCGACAAGTTTCTGCAAAGAGGAACGGCAACAAAAGACCGGGTGCCAAGATTGGTGATGGTTGACTGGTCAACTTGTAAGCAGGATCAATAACATTTGATTGGAGTGAATGCACACTGTGCCATGGTAGTGTCTAATCAATAATCAATAAATTATTCCTCTCCTGCTCACAGAATCAGCTGATCACGGATCACGGAGCGCACAACTGCAGGAATGGAATGAGAGCCGAAAGCTGTTTTCCCAGGGAGACTTGAGGACGAGAGGGTGATAATCAGCTGACTTGGGGTCTGTTGAGCCGCTCTCGTCAACAGGACGGAGTAGCAGGCGGTGTCGAGAGGTGAGAGCCAGCAAACAGCAGACGAACCGACAGACAGACTGTGATGTCGCCGCCTCGAGCCCACAATATCAGGACTTGATGATCCACAATCGCTGGCCATGTACTTCATCCCCTGCGAAGAGAGGGAGACGCCAGACGCACGAATGTCACACAGTACACACTAATGTTCCCGCACAGAGAGGGCGCAGCTATTTAGTGCAGCAGTGCAGTGCATTGGCTGGGCTTGACATCTCGGGGGCGGGCTCGCAAAGCACATTCATTCCCCATCCAGACACTTCGTCTGCTAGGCAGCACCGTCTGCTAGCTGACTGCACACACATACAGGTGACCTTGCACAGATGGCAACACGAATGCATGGCTGCCTTCGGGGATCCCTGCCTACCCTCCTGTCCATGCATACACACTGCGCACACACAGCCCTCACCATTGCTGTGTGTATTATAATACCCCACTGCTAAAAATAAGGTTTAGGAGGGGAAAAAAAAGGGATAATAATATATCAGACATAAGACACGCTTGAGTGAATGCAGGCCAGACAGTGTTGGTCACTGGGCTTAGTGGAGGAGAAAGAGATGTCTGGATACAGGTCAGGACAACCTTGTGTTAGTCTTACCTCAAGACAACATCGACAAAACCACGACAGACATTGAATGTCATGTAGATACTGAAATCATGCAGCACATCGGAATAGCTTCTGATTATTGAAGGAACAAATGGTTGGTAAAATTAAGAAGCTGGGAGCAAAAATGAACCAAAAAAAAAAAAACCCATTAATTTCCAAATGCTGTGGGTGGACTATTCTGAACAAAGTAATACGACTATTCCAGATCAACAAATATTTTCTCATTCTGGGGGTTTGCTTGCAATGGTGCCTCGATATTACAGAGATATGACATGTTTAACAAAGAAATTAGCTTTGCGATAAGAATGTCAGTGGGGTAGGGGCAGCAGAAGCAGTTGCTCCCACGTCTCTCTTCTCCAATACTCAATAGGTCCTACTTTCAGAGTTTCATTGCACATTCTGCAGAATGAAAGAGAAATGTGACAAAAAAGGGCATCTTAGATGATTAAGTAAATCACCTTATATGAAGCTCAGATGCAAACAACTGAAAAAACAAAATAGGGGAGTATCAGAGAAAATTATCTAAGGCCTACAACTTAGTACAATACATGTGGCCTCCACATAAAACTGATGGGGAAAAAGAAGGTAAAATCATGTATCGACTCGAAACAACAGTCGAGTCCCATTATAACCTTGTTCATCTTTTTTCTTTTTTTTTTAGTGAACGGCCAGTTGTTGCCAAGTCTAATAAGATTAATTAGCCTAAATCACAATTATCGATGATGAAAAATAACCTGAACATTTGAGGAAACCATTGCCATTGAATTATATAGGGCCCACAGGTATATTGCAAATTATACAGTCTATTTTATTTTTTAAATAAAAAAATAAAAATAAAAAAATAAAAAAATATGAGCACCAGTAGCTCAACTCTAGTACATCTCTCCTTATCACTTTTCTCCTTCCTCCTCCTCCCCCATCCCTTCCCCACCCCTCTATCTTTCTCTCTCTCTCTCTCTCTCTCTTGGAAAAGGATTTTCTTTCATGATACTGTAATCTTATATAATAATAATGGGGTCTAGTAGAGTAGACTACTCTTTGACCAACTGTCCAGACAGTCAATAACACATGCCCCAGGATGATGATTATGCAATCACCTTCTCGAGGTCAGTGGTACAGCTTCTTTAGGTCAGGCTTGGGCTGTGATAGTCTATGTTTACAGACTCTCTCATTTTAGCAGTCATTTGTAAATGAAGTAGGGAAATTCTGAATCAGTTAATAGTTGTCTGGAAATAATTGAGTAAGATATGACCAGCACAACAGTGAAAATTGGGTCTAAATCAGAATAAGAGTAACAAAGACCTATGAAATTTCAAAAATTTGCTAATTTTTGCAAAAACAGTTCTTGAACAGTTGATATGATTGCCCTTTGTAAATGAGTGAGCTAATGATCTCATTACCTCACAATTTTACATTGATTGTGTGAAAAAAAAAAAATCTACTTTTCCGATATAAAAGTGTAAAACAAAGTGTTATTTCTGGTTGAATAGCTTCAAAATAATGACCAGTCAGATTTATCAGGATTTAAGAAAATGATAATAACAAAAGATATTTATATTGCGCAGCTAGTATAATAATATACTCTACTGCGCATTACAAAGTAATAATCACGACATACATAACTCAAACATAAAATGCATTGTTCAAAAGATGAGTTGATGAAAGTTGCATTTGAACAAAAGAAAGGAAATATAAAAATGTTACATACAAATTTTAGTGCAAGTTGTGAGGGGATGACATCACCAATTTACTAATTGCATATTCATATTGACTGTTCAAGAACTGTTTCGCAAATTATAGCGAAACTTAACAATTTCATAACTTTCTTAATTTTCATCTCATACTTTGTCAACAGATTTCTTATTTGTTATTTCTTCAGAATAACTCGTCGTGCGCATGGCAGATGGTCGTTAATGCGCTTTCCTGCGCATGGCAGATTGTCGCTAGGCTGTGGGAGTGCGCACAGGGTTAACAACATTCTGCATGCACAAGGAAGCACGTTAACAACATTCTGCCACGCGCACAATGGACTTACCTTTTTTCATTTCCAGATGACCCTTATTAACGAACCTTACTTTGTTTGTAGATTAACAAGGTATGCAACCTTAGGAATAGGAAAACAGAACAAGAGACCCGCAGGTCTAGCGCTCACCTGAGTATCGCAAGTTCACCTTTCTCGCAGTCACTAATCTAAATTATTCACAGCTCTACTAAAATTTGACCAGGCATTCTCAAGTAGAAGATGAAAATGTACAATAAGGGCCCAAATTTTTTAAGATTCCTTAATTTGGGGGGATTGGGGCCCCCTGGGCCCCTCTGGGTGGGGCATGGTGCCCATTTGATAAATTGAGATCCTGACCCCCTAGGGATGCTACCTGCCAAGTTTGACAAAAATCCATCATGAGGTTTTCAGGAAGAAGATGAAAATGTACAGGCCCCCATTTGGACCTCCCCCCCCCCCCACCCCCAAGAGGGGCACCCCCTGGATCTGCTATGAACAAACTTGAAACTACAGTCATTAATGTACTTACTCATAGTATTATCTTAGCTCTATAACTTCTGATTCTAGAGAAGATTTTTAAAGATTCCTTCATTTAGGGGTTTGGGCCCCTGGGGGACCCCTGGGTGGGGCATGGTGCCCATTTTAACAAATTGAGATCCTAACCCCCTAGGGATGCTACCTGCCAAGTTTGGTGAAAATGGGTCATGGGGTTCTCAGGAAGAAGATGAAAATGTACAATTTAGGCCCCATTAGGACCCCTCCCCACCCCCCTGCCCTGGGTCCCAAGGGGGGCACCCCTGATTCTGCCATGAACAAACTTGAAACTACAGTCATCAATGTATAACTCATAGTATTAACTTTGCTCTATCACTTCTGGTTTTAGAGAAGAAGATTTTTACAGATTCCTTAATTTTGGGGGGTTTGGGCCCCCTGGGGGCCCCCTGGGTGGGGCATGGTGCCCATTTTAACAAATTGAGTTCCTAACCCCCTAGGGATGCTACCTGCCAAGTTTGATGAAAATCGGTCTGGGGATTTTCAAGAAGAAGATGAAAATGTTAAAAAGTTTACGCATGACGCACGATGCACGACGGACGCCAGACGAAGGGCGATCGCAATAGCTCACTTGAGCCTTTGGCTCAGGTGAGCTATAAAACGAACTGTGACCACAATATCCACATATACACTTGAGCATTGCACTTCACCTTCATGGCACTCCACCTGAAGTAAACCATTTCAAAAATCTTGACATTCAGGGATTGCTGAAGGCCCTCTCTGGGCAACACCCTTCTAATTGTGGGTATTTGGGATTCCCCCCCCCCCCCAAAGCCCCGTGAGGGCACACGGAGCTAGCTCCTTGGGGGCACCAGCTCCATGGGGGCACCATCACCACTTCTACAATCTGAAGGCCCATTAACACTTGCTTGGAAAAATCGTGATTTTTCTAAAATCGCGACATTTGGGTGCAAGTTGCTAAGCAACTACACCCAAACGCCCTCGAAACATCGCCAGAAAAATCGCCAGCAGGAGTGCGATTTTTTGAAACATAGCGATGTTTGAGGCAAAGTTTAGCAAATGGAAACCCAAGCTGCAGAAATATCGCGATTTTTCATCACGTGACTTTCGGTATCGGATTACACAGGTCGTTTACGCGCGCTCCCGATCACTCTGTGGAACATGTAGAGAGTATGTCGGCCGCTGGCCAGAGTACAGGGTACATGCTGTACAGGTAAACGGCCGATCCTCGGCTCGTGGTCTCTCACCTCCCTGATGAAACTATATTGTATATGAAAACTAGTAACAAACCTGAAGTTCTCCAACCACGCATCATCGCCCCATAACGACTTAACAAAATAATGTTCTCCCAGAAATGCTTTGATGTTGGGAGTGCCCACTACCCATACTGCTCTCGGTATACGTTGACTTTGTGGAATACAGGAGTACGTAACAAGTGTTGGTAAACAATGGGGAGTTCTTGCTGTCGCCTGATGAAATACCAGTCCTAACTTCAAGTCCTACTTCTCACTTTCGTCATATCGGCGAAATTTCATGATCCTCCTGAATGCAATTTTCATCAACTTTCTCATACTAAGCTGAAGTTTTACACACACGCTACGTATGTGATCTGA
The DNA here is from genome assembly GCF_964275005.1 of Diadema setosum. Taxonomy (NCBI): domain Eukaryota; kingdom Metazoa; phylum Echinodermata; class Echinoidea; order Diadematoida; family Diadematidae; genus Diadema; species Diadema setosum. The sequence goes on from NC_092691.1 coordinate 23,690,275, forward strand.
TATAGCAAGCTATACCGTAAGTTTACACTCTCGAGAAACACAAATTTATGTGTGCACTGGACTGATAAAAAGCCCTGGCTCAACGTCCAACCAGCTAGCTAGCTAGCTGTGAGCAAAATAGACTGTGCACTGCAGTGAATACGAATAGCCCGCGTTTCCACTCGTCTACCGTGTTGAAGAGAGGTAAATTACACATGCGCACTACCGACCAAAAAATCGCGATGTTTCGTGAAGCTCAAACTTCGCATGCTTTTGCGCAAGTGTAAACGGTGGAACCAAATTATCGCGATTTTAAAAATCGTGCTGTTAACAGGTGTAAATGCGGCTTATGATCCCCTCTCCCCACTGATGATTCCTACTAAATTTGGTCAAAATCCAACCACAAGTTTGCAATTAGAGGATGAAAAAGTGAAAAAGTAATGGAGGACAGACGAGGCAAAATGGACATTGGGCACTGTGCAATATCAATAGCTCACTTGAGCCATTCAGCTCAGGTGAATAACTAGATAAGATTTTTCTATTTTTTTTTTCAAGATTGTCTATCTTAGGCTGGGGTGGGAGAAAGGATGGGGTGCCCACCTTGGGTCATGGTGCTCATTTGTGTAAATAGTAATTCCATATTCCTCGCAATAATAATTGAGGACTTTGGGAAATATTTGATTATATATTTTCAAGAAGGGGATGAAAATGTTACATATATATGGCTTCCATTTTTGGTCCCCCCCCCCCCTCCATTAGGCCCCTGGATCTGCTGTCAACAAACTTACAACTACACCCACCAATTTATTTACTTGTGCATTAACTTAGCAATATCACTTCTGGATTCATTTTTTTTTTTTTTTTTAAGATTGCCTCAATTGCCATCTTTGGGGCCGGGGGTGCCCAAGGGGGTCATAGGGCACAGATTGCGATAATGGTTACAGTTCCTTATTCCACACATTTGCTATTCCGAAGGTTCGTCTTTCTGAATATATTATTCTAAAGGTTCATAATTGCAAAAATGAAGTAAGGTTTGCCATTCTGAAGGTCTGTCAATCTGAAAATGAAATAAAGTTTGTTATTTCAAAACTTTGCTTATCCAAAAATGATAAAAAATTTGTCATTCTGAAGGTTTATCTATTAAACTAGAAATGTCGCTATGGCGACTGGTATGCCTCCACCAGTTTTCCCAATAGGTCTATAGTACGTCTTGACAATGCGTGATGACAGTTTCACATAATTGGGAAAATATCAAAATGATGTGTTTGTCACAAATGTGTTGATTGTTCACTTTCCTTAAACCAGGTTTAATTGGATGAATGGCTATTGTATATCAAAAAGAGCAGGTATTTGGATTTTTGAGGAATTTTACATGACTTTTAATCCTTTATGAATTGAGTAATTTCCAAGGTATGGAGAAAAAGTATAATTTCAGTATTACATAGTAAAATCTTAGTATTTTAACATTGCATTTGACTCTTGGCTTTTGACCCCTTTAACACTGAAATTCCCATGAAATCACCATCAGGCAGTACATGCATAAATATGTACAAAGCTTCATAATGATACCTTGAGCGACTTTCGAGATATGGAGGAATAACTGAAATTTAGCATGCTCACTTAACCTTTGATCTTTTGGCAAAAACCTTTCCCAGCAAATCTCTATTGGGCAATATGTGTATAACACAGTAAGTTTCAAGAAAAATCTTGCAGGCATTGCATGGATATGAGGGAAATAGTGAAATTTCAAGGAGTTGACCTTGAACTCTGACCATTGACCTTTGACCCCATGACCCCAAAATTCCCAAGATAATCACTGCCAGTTGGTACATGCATATGTACCAAGTTCCATGAAGATACAACTGTACCTTGAACCACTTCCAAGATATGGAGAAAAAAAGTGAAATTTTAACATATTCACTTGACCTTTGACCTTTGACCTCAGCCCGAAACTCTCTCTAGAGTATCTTTATTGGGTAGTACATGCATACACTAAGTCTCGAGAAAATACCTCCTGGCATTACATAGATATGGGGGAAAGAGTGAAATTTTGAGCATATGACCTTGAAATTTTGACCTTTGGCCTTGAGCATGTGCACCAAAAAGTTGATAGGCACAACTTTGCCTACTCATACATATACATGCCAAGTTTCATTGGGATACCTCAAACGGTTTTATAGTTACCCTGCCCACAAAATTGATTACAGACGGACGGAAGGACAGAAGGACGGACAACCAGAAAACATAATGCCTCCGGTGACACTTCGTGGTGGAGGCATAAAAACAACATCAGGTTTGTAATACCGAAGTTTCGTTACACTGCACCTTCTTTTCACTTTCGTATTGATAAACTTTCGGAATAATAAACCTTATATTATTTGTGAATTAACAAAGTCATAACAAAATAATCGGAATATATATAACAAATTTATTTCATTTTCGGATAAACGAACCTTTGGAATAACAAACCCTATTTCATTTTCTTATCATGAACCTTTGAAATAATGCACACAAATTATTTGGATTAATGCACACTTTTTTCATTTTTGGATTAACATCTCTGTATATTTTGTGTGTTTCAGAATAATGACCTTCAGAGTAACAAACATTATTTCTTTTTCAGATTAACAAATCTTTGTAATAACAAACTTCACCTGTAAAAGTAACTACCAAGTTTGGTGAAATTTTGACAATGTATTCTCAAGGAAGACATGCAAATGTGAAAATTGGCCCCACTTTGGTTTCTCGTGTCCAAATCAAATCTGGCCCCCAAGAGGATCCCCCCCCCCCCCATCTGCCATGAACAAACTTGAAACTACACTTGCTAATGTACTCAACCACAGCAACGACAGATCTGTCACTTCTGGTTCCACAGAAGATTTTTTAATATTACTTTAATTTGGGGGCTATGGGGCCATTAAGGGGGGGGGGGCATGTCAGCCATTTTAACAACTTGAGATCCTATCACCCTGAGGACACTATCTGCCAAGTTTGGTTTACATATCTTGAGATTTGCATTGTGATCCAAATGCTAACCCGTTGAGGACAAGTCCCGAGTATACTCGGGCAGGTGTCTATGGAAAACGCATGTCGTAGCAAAATCAAATGGGTTAAGACTTTTGCCTGTGTGGATATGAAAATCCCGCTGAATAGTGTCGTCAGCATCATGATCCATATCCCAAGTATTCTTGCAATTATTTGAACATAATCACTATAATCTGAAATAGAGCGTGTCAATTCTTTTTTTTTTTTAAGTTATTCCAAACACGTATCATGATAGTGCACAGACACAAGGGCGCAGATCACCATTCTGGTACATTTCGGGCATGTGCAGTTTGGTTGATGAACTATCGCAACCAGCAATTAGTGGGATATTTCTGTCCATCTGAATGGGCTAAAAAAGAAAAAAATTCATATTTGGATCATGACTGCTATCCCACTATTTTGTTTGTTTAAATGCAGTCATGTTGTCCCTATTCACATGGCATAAACAGTAATGGGATCTCCCTCCACTTTGGACTCATTCTCCAGGTGGACAGTGTAAAAATGGTGGTAGTACACCATGGTGATATGTTAACCCATTGAGGACGAGTCCCGAGTATACTCGGGCAAGTGTCTATGGGAAATGCGTGTTGTAGCAAAATCAGCCCGTCCTCAACGGGTTAAAAGTCTCAAGGTCACAGCTGTCATTAATGCATAAAGGTATACAGCTGCAGATTATTGATGTCTTCCACAACATTTCACCATTAAGTCTCAGTCAGTTTTCAGACTGCAAAACTTGTTTAAAACAACATCTAATTGAAAACAAAGAATACAGCTGCAGTTTATTGATGTCTTCCGCAACATTTTACCATTTAAAAAGTCTGTCAGTTTTTAGACTGCAAAACTTGTTTGTAATAACATCTAATTGAAAACATAAAGTATACAGCTGCAGATTATTGATGTCTTCCACAAAATTTTACCAGTCTCAGTCAGTTTTTCCACTAAAAAAAAAAAAAAAAAAAAAAAAAAAAAAAAAAAAAAAAATTGTAATAATGTCTAATTGAAAACATGTTTTTAATAGACTGTTTCTGTAGTGTTTCTTTCCTACAGCCTGGTACCATAGCATTTCATTGACCTGCTCCCTCAAATTAAGCTTCCTAGGCAGGAATTCACATACTTGTTGCTAGGTGGGGCAAGCCTACAGCAAGCTTTGTGGTTGTTTACGGACAACTTTTTTTGTGAACTAATCATACAATCAAATACAATCAAATTCATTACCAAAGCGGTCTATTCTGTTCCGTCGTTCAGCTACTAAAAGGAGTTTCCCTGCCCACTGTGGAACTACAAGCAGTATTCCATAGGACAGCTGTGTTGCAAAGTCCATGGCCTGTCAATCAGACATACAGTTCCAAGGACAAATGCATGCAAAAGTATGTCAATGAAGGTCAAGTCCAGCTAAGCTCTGCCTACTCAAACATGTTTTGGAGGCCAAATCATTCAAATTGAAGATAAACACCTAGAATAGAGCAAAACTCAATTGGCAGACACACAGCCAGATCAACTAGCAAAATGTGATTTGAGAATGTGTTTGGGAGAAACATGTTTCAAGTTTGCCTACAGGCTTGCAAAACTGAACTGATTTTATGTGAAATTTTAAACACATCAATTCTCAATAATGAGCTTTTTGGCACTCCAAAAGGACTCTTTGTTCTGGCTTGAACAGTCCGACGTATTGTCAAGAAAGTCAATGGTAGGTCAAGCCAGGGTTAATGTACATGATGTATATTGGTTATAATGCAGTCAATACTATGGTTTGTTAATTTTAAGTTGTTTTGTGTTTTACCCAGACATAGGACTGACAATGAAAGATTTAAGAACAGGAACACAGAGTTAGTGTAATTTGATAAAGCGTTAAGTGATTTCCTGCAATGGCCCTATCTATCTTTGAGTTTTTGTGGTTTGTGGTTTGTTCCTATTATGGGTCAAATTGTTCAACATCTGATTTCCTTTCTCTTCTCATCTTTTTAACCTTATTTTATTACTTATTTTTATCTGTACTTCACATTAAAGTATTTAAGTATATGGCATAGTTTGCATGAACTCTATTTTTAAAAGGTTTGTTAAAAGTTAAACTCCTAAAGGTTTGTAAAAAAAAAAATAATAATAATAAAGTCATGACTTCGGTTAATAATTAAGCACCTGCATCCACAAAACCTTACTCTGTATATATTGCCATGCAAGATATCTTCGCAACATGACATTTTTGCTTTAATTACCTCTGGCATCAATATAGGGTAGACCAGAACTTTTTCGTGCATTTTAATTTCGCAAAACTTGGCTCTCACCACATACAAAAAATTACATGCGAGTGAACATTCCTTGTTTTGCAGTATTTGAACCTCCATAACCAACTCTGAAAAAATGCCAGACAAGATTTTTGTAGTTGGTTACAATGAAGTGCAGATAGAGTAGATTCTCATCTTTAAAAATACACTGTAACTCATCAAGCTACTATGTCCATAACCCACAAAAATTAATATAACAAATTTGCTCTAAGCCAGTCAGATGCAAGGATTTCAGTAACTTAATAGTTTGTCAATATATATCTGACAAAATGCTTCATGAAATGCCCCCGATGTGGAGATTGGTAGTGTTAGTTGCGTTGTGATGACCCACAGTTGTTTGAAACGTATTGTTATAGGTACGGTTGTTAGACGGTTTTAATCACTAGAAAACAAGTTCATAAATAAAGAACATTCAATAGAGACAATCAGTTCCTAATTACTGAACTATACCGGTGGATTCAAGTGACATTAAAAAGGAAACATTAGCGTTTGGCTACTGGCAATAGTAACATGTCTTGAGTTCACAGAGATGGGGGCACACAAGCCATTATTGAACCTGACCTCTTGCATACCCCACCCTTAATATGCACCCTAAATATCAAAGTGATGGGTAAGTCATTGAAGTCAGATGTTCCTCACCCACAAAAATAATGAAAATGATGATGAAAACACAGATGAACACATTCATAACATAAAGAGGCAATCTTTTAGCATGTTCAGTCAACATCCAACTAAGAAATACACCACCATGAAGTACGGTATTCATACAACAGTAGTGTGAAAGATGAGAAAAGATAGCTATTATGTGTGCTGAAAAGGATACAGATTCTCTATCTACACGTGTGTATCTCCTTGATCATGTGGGTTTATTCTACAGGTACACTTTGTAAAGGGAAAATCATTCAAGTATACTCAATATTTTGTGGGCTGGAACATGCCAACACTGATATGGCTGTTTTGTCATTATATGCATTTCAGGGCAAAGAAATAGATATAAATTCTCAGCAACATGATGATGAAAATTCAGGCCTCAACCCAACCTTCAAGTGTGATTTTTTTTTTCTACACACAAATAATCTGAATAACATTTGTCATATCATTATAAGAGAAATGTTACATCTGTAAGAATAATTTGTTTTTTCTGCTGGTTTTCTGATATCATGCTTTATGCTACATCTGCTAAACTTTCGACTTATCATGACTCCAGGGTTCTCTGCCTTTAACCCGCATCTTTACTACTCACTTGTTCCATTGCTGATCTTGCTTCTTTCCTTTCTGGCTGCAATTATTCTTGATGACAAGACTTCTTTCTCCCATGTTCTAAAAAAAATAATAATAGTAATAATAATGAACAGAACAAAACTGATTGCTTAGTGCAAGATTTCGTAACGGAGCAAAACAGACATGGGAGAGCCAGATGAAACAAGCTAATAAAAGAGTGAAGTCTTAACCGCTCATTAAGCAATTTCTAATTATCCAACTGTGTTTTGTTTGTTTGTTTGTTTTTTGTGTGTGTACAAGACTACTATGCACAAGTTGTCATAGTCACACCACCATAACAACCATGTCTACAGCTCATGGGACACACTGTTAGATGATCGACGAACCATAAAATGGTGCCAATCATTTTAATGAGCTGATGAAAGGATAATGATTGCTTTACCAGCACCTCAGTTTGAACACTTTTGAAGGCACTTTCAAGCAATTTTCCTGTAGTTTGAATAGTCTGAGCTGCAATGATCCTACGTGCAACCAACACCTCTGATTTCATGAGAATGAAGCTATGCTTCAAAGAAGTGAAATTCTGCAAGTAACTTAATTTGCAATTGCCATTTTTTCTCATAGATGGTTGTGCCAATAGAATAAACCTTTTCGTAAGTTTATTTCCATGCCGATATTTGTTTTCAAATATTTTGACAGTCAGAGCATATTTCTTCTCTTCTGTATTTCTTTTTTAGGTAGGCTTGAGTCTTTCTTCAGCCACTTGAACATAATTGTACAGTCAAGGAAGTGTGACAATTTCTATAATTAGACTGTCAAATACTGAATATTGGTTTTAAAGGAAAAAATGCACCCTTACCTTCCAAACTAATGAGAAAAGAGTAAACAAGTATATGAAAAGAAATACAATTGACATGTAGGGCATTATGAGAGGTGACATAATTTGTAACATGACTGACACAACATTTTTATGAACCAACAGGACATGATAATCAACAGAAATTCTACAAGGTCATAGCTATCTAAATTCTTCATCAAATTGCCTCAGAGTTCACCATTATTTTTCTCCTGCTTTCCTGGCTTGCATTCAAGACAATTTGCTCTTCAAGATAAATTCCACGAAAAGCCAATGGGACATGTCAACCAGATGCTATTAAAGATATGTGCTTATGATACCAATAAGACTGCTGCACATTATATGCTACATCAGCCACCGTTAACCGTGGGCACCAGCCGGAACGTTATAGTGAGGTTAAAAAGCAGAGTGACTAATCACATCGATCCTTGATAGCAGCTCCACTCTGAGAACGACACTAATTACTGCACGATGTAATGACAGATTACAGAAGGGCAACGGCCTTTCTGAGCAGCTGCCAAGTGGGGGCCTGCTCAGACTTTGCAGGTTTCAAAACACATTTAGCCTACCAAGTCATGGGGAGATTTTGCAGCAAATCATATCATAATGCCCTCACTAAATTGGCAACTCTGAATTCTACTGCCTATCCTTATTATCACAAAACATCATTTATGGAACTGGGTAAAATTTAATAAATCTGCACAAAATCAGAAGGAAATTTATAACCTTTTGCTACTCTTGAGAGAGAAACAAATTTTCTGACATTTTTTTTTAAATATGATGCCAATTTAGCGATCAGTTGTAGATATGCCTATCGTGAGGATTTTAAAACTTCTGCAATCAAAACAATTTATGTAAACAACAAAGGGCTCATATGTAAAAGATAATTTTGTACTAGATCTTGTGAAACACAAAAGATGACAGCAGCAAACAGAATAAACAGCACCAAACCATAACTAGAAATGTCGCTACGGCGACTGATGCCTCCGCCATAATGCATGATTCTCCCAATAGGTGTATAGTACAATGTCTTGACAATGTGTGATGACAGTTTCACATAACTGGCAAAATATTGAAATAACAGGTTTGTCAGAAATATCTTGAATGTTCACTTTCCACGAACTGGGTTTGCTATAATTGTCTATTAAAGAGTGCAGGTACACATATTTGGGGAATTGAAAATTTTTACTTGACTTCTGACCGACCTCATTATAAGTTTATGCATTGAGTATAATTTTCAAGGTATGAAGAAAGAGTGTAATTACAGTACAAAATATTTTTTTTTCATTTAAACCTGACCTTTGACCCTTAACCTTTGACCTTTGACCTTCTGGCTGGAAATTTCCAAGAGAATCTCCATCAAGTAATACATGTACATATATTAAACACTTTTAAAACTAATAATGCAATCATTGCATATACTAGTATGAGGGAAATACAGAAGTAACATTTTGAGGAGTTGACCTTGACCTTTGAACCCCTGACTATTGACCCATGACCCCTAAATTCCCTAGATAATCCCTGCCAGTCAGTACATGCATATGTACCATGTTCCATGAAGATACATTGAACCATTTGCGAGAAAAGTGATATTGCAACATTTTCACCTAACCTTTGACCTTTTGACCTTTGACCTTATGACATGAAACTCTCTCTGGGGAATCCTTACACAGTAGTACATGTCTACACTAAGTTTCAAGAAAATAACTGCGGGCATTGCATAGATATGGGGGAAATAGCAACATTTTTAGCATTTGACCTTGACCTTTTGACCTTTGACCTCTTGTCAATGTCACTAGAATCTACTCAACTAATTGTCCCATCATACATCATCCTTGGACCAAGTTTGGTGAAAGCCGCTTCATCCAGTTTTGAGTTATCACATAAACAGATAAATTTTAGGATTTGACCTTGATCTTTGACCTTTGACCTCTGTCCGATTTCACTGAAAAACTAATCAAGTAATTGTCCCATCATACATCATCCTCCAACAAAGTTTGGTGAAATTTGCTCCATACAGTCTTGAGTTATCGCGTAAACGGATACAATTTCATGATTTGACCTTGACCTTTGACCTTTGACCTTTAGCCGATTTCACCCAAAATCTTATCAAATCGTTGCCCCATCATACTTCATACTTGGACCAAGTTTGGTAAAATTCCAGTAAATATTACTCAAGTTATCGCGTAAACGAAAGCGGACGGACGTACGGACGTACGGACGTACGGACGTACAGACGTACGTACGGACGTACGTACGGACGTACGTACGGACGGACGGACAACCCGAAAACATAATGCCTCCGGCACCACTTCGTGGCGGAGGCATAAAAATATGGTGGGGGGGTATGAGTTAAATGATGGCAACTACAGCTGCAGTTGGCCCTTCTTTGTCCACCTAAAATTAGTTTTTATTGATGCTTTTGAGTGCAATTACAAATTTCATGCTGTACTGCTGATCTATGAAGCAATAAATCACACGCTGAACAAATGGTTGTGCTCCTCTGCCGGCCAGGCTTAAGCAATGAAAATCGATAAAACAGCAAGAAAAGCATGCCACGTGTTGAAAAACACAAAATAAAATGATGGCTAGCCCAGAACAAGTTTTCATAACAGAAACTGATGATCAGTTTCTGTTATGAAAACTTGTTCTGGGCTAGCCTAAGGCTCTGGTGATTATTCATTTCTATCATCAGCAGTGGAAAATAAAAGACTGCACTTTTTCCTTTTAATGAACATTCATTTGACTGCGATGCCCTCATTTAGACATTTCCATCTATCAAAGATTTACATGACAATGGCAGATATCTTGACTCACAATGGAACATCCCTTGCATAATTACGGAGACATGTATTGATACATTTAACATCCTGCCACTGCAAAGGAGACTCTGGTAATTGGCTACAGTATATTTTATCATATCTATCTATGGTCTACAGGGGATACAGAACATTTTTCAGGGTGGATTTCGAGGGGGGGGGGGGGCTCCAGGAAGGGGAGGGGTCAGGGTTATTCCCCATAAACAGGAAGGATCTAAGGTCAGAACCTTTGGAAGTTCATGGGTGTTGTAATTTTTTTTTCTTTCTGATTCTTTTCTTTCTTTCTTTTTTGACAAGCCAAAAGAGTGGAGCACAATTACAACAACAGAAGATGTTATTGTCTCCTCTAGTTTGCATTTGGGGTTGTGACCAATATCATCAAAATAGGTAAACTTAGAATCCCATTAATTTTCTTTTTCTATATCTGATTCTAATAAAGCTGACCTTACTCTATTCATTGACGTCAACTTGATTATGGAGCAATGGTGGCCGGGCTTTAAACCGGGGCCCAGTGAGGCATAATTACCTCTGCCAAGGGAGGAGGTTACTTTAAAAACACAATATTTTAGCGGCATGAAATTTTCGCGAATGGGAGCCGACAGCCTCATTCGCAGCATGAAATTTTCGCAAGTTGCCTCTGACATTCAATGCTAAGTGCAGACAAGTTCTTTAGCGTGCATTTCAATTTCACGAATTTTCTCTCTCACGAAAATTAAAATGCATGCGAACATTCTTTGTTTTACAATATGTTTTTAATGATGTTGGTTTGTTTGTTTGTCTTTTTGCAAAATAACTCAAAAAAGTTGTAAATGGATTAAATGAAACTTGCAGGAAAAGTTGATAATGACAGAAGGAATAGATGATTAAATTTTGGTAGTGATCTGGGAATTTTAATGGATTTTTGAAGAATTTGTTTATCTTTTGGCAGATAGGGTCAATGAACCTAGGAGTTCAAGCTGCGCATATCTGAGGTTTACATATCATGCACTTGGGTTATATGGTGCAATTCATCCCCTTGTTTGAGTGTGTCTGTGTGTGTGTGTGTGTGTGTGTGTGTGTGCATTTTATTGCTAACCACAACATTTTAACACTGGCTCTGCTAGTTCTAAATTTGTTTTTTTAAGTTTGAAAATTCAAGATCAAACAGTTCCAAGAAGCTCCCATCAAAGTTCTCCTGATGTTCTTTACAAAAAGTGTCATTGGGTGCATTCGAGCGCTTTGCCAAAGCGAACTGTACCGAACTGTACCCACGCCAGAGGAGCGCTTGCGCGCTCCGAAAGTGTACCGTACTGTACTGTACCGAGCCAAAAGTGGATCACTTCCCAATGTGCTCCAAAAGCGTACCAAAAGTTTGCAGGTGAGAATGCATGTATCATGCACATAGATCATAATGCAAAGACATCATTCTCTTTGTTCGGGACAGCTGTAAGTAGTTCAAGCACCAGGTGAATGACATTCTTGCTACAAAAATGTGTGACCTTTCCTAAAAATAACTCATGAGGTACGCTTTCTCAACAGAGCTTTCAAACGCTTCAAATCTGGCACAGTTCGGTACAGTACGCTTTGGTTCAGTTTGCTTTGGTTCGTTTTAGAGCACTTGAATGCACCCATTGTTTTCCAACTGTGATCACAACCCTTCCACTCCTGACTTTAACCGGTCGAGGACAGGCTGATATTGCTACAACATACATTTTCCATAGACACTTGCCCAAGTTTACATGAGACTCGTCCTCAAAGGGTTAAACGAGAATGAAATCCAAACACATGTGAATTGAGGGAATGTATGCAGCAATATTAGTTGAACACATTAGTATTAAAAGCTTGAGGAAAATTGGACTGTTCAAAGTTGTGACCTTTTTTTAATGTTTAGGTGCAGCCATTACTAGATGAGAAGACTGCAACAGTTTGTAATGTTGCGTATGGACAACAATATAGAGAAAATATAAAGAAAATTCAGCAAATTATTACATACCAGGTATAACATAGCCAGTAACAAGTCAAGAGACTGCATACTTTTCTTTCTTTTTTAAATGCCATTTTGTGGAATTCTCTTTATATTTCTTTACATCAATGTGGATATGTGACATCACAAACTGTAGTAGTCTCCTCATCCAGCAATGGCTGCATCAAAACTTTTAAAATTTACAATATTTCAACGCATTGTCTGATTTTCCTAAACCTTCCCTGATGTGTCCTAGTACTAGTAATATCAGGGAGGTGCAAGACGCACCTCCCTGGTAATATTGCTGCATTCACTCAATCCACATCATGTATTGGGGTTTCATTCCTCTTTAAAGGGAAGATAAACCCCAAAAGCAATGTGGATTGAGTGAAAGCAGCAACATTAGTAGAACACATCAGTGAAAGTTTGAAGAAAATCGGACAATCAATGCAAAAGTTATGAATTTTTAAAGTTTTGGTGATGGAACCGCTGGATGAGGAGACTACTAGAGGTTATGACGTATGAGTGGACAACAATACCAAGAAAACATAAAGAAAATTCTACAAAAATCCATTTTTCATGAAAATTACAAATTCCATCAACTTGATATTGACATATGTAAAGGGTAGCAATTATTCCCCCTGCTTTTTGAAAGAGGTTGGTCCATTGCTCTTTCATAATTCTAGAAAAGTGAATTTTTGTTGAATTTCCTTTATATTTTCTTTGTATTGTTGTCCACTCATACGTCATATCCTCTAGTAGTCTCCTCATCCAGCGGTTCCAACACCAAAACTTTAAAAATTCATAACTTTTGCATCGATTGTTCGATTTTCCTCAAACTTTCACTGATGTGTTCTACTAATGTTGCTGCTTTCACTCAATCCACATAGCTCTTTGGGTTTACCTTCCCTTTAAGTTTGCACTTTTCCCCCATGATAATATTACACAGATATAATGTATCCATGGCACAAGTTTGTTGGATTTCAATGGTCATACTTTAACAGTCAAGGAGGAAGAAATGAAACAGCCTAAAACTATGTCTATTGTGTCCTTGGTGTTGATTCACAAACATATTGGACAAGTAATGTAAATTGTGTTAAGATTTACTGAGAAAAGCAAATATGAAATTGCATGTCATTCCCATTGAACCACATTACAAATATTGGTAACAAGGGCTCAAAGAGTAATACCATTAAAACCAGTATGAAGCTAAAGCATGGAACAGGCCAGGAAAAAAAAAGACAAATCTATATCTCCATTAGATATGAACTTATCTACAGGTTTTAAACAATTTTCTGTTAAGATATTTTTGTTATGATAATACACATTTCATATCCTGTCAATTTATTCACTTTTAGTAGCTGTAGGTCCGATGGTTGGCATTAAATCCACCCTTTCTGTGGAAAGGAATTTTGGCTAGTTTTCATTCATTTATGATACCACTAATGTTGTGTATTTCATCACTTACACAGTTTGTAGGATCCAGTATGTTGGGGAAACCAAGACAACACTCAAAAGACGTTTCTATGGACACAGATCTACTGTCAACACAGCCAAGGCCGATACTCCAGTGGGCCACCATTTCAATCTTTCCAATCATTCCACCACTGATATGACTCTACAGGGCACTGAATCTTTAGTCACTCCTCCAGACACAGTCCGAACCAGCAAAGAGAAGCTCTGGATGAAACGACTTCACACCATCCAACCCCATGGCCTCAATATCCAGGAGGGAAATGACTAACTACCTTTATTTTATATATATTACATTTTTTCATTATCATCATTTTCTTTTCTATTTTTAATTTTATTTTGTTCTTTCTTTGCACCTTTTCCAATTGCAGAACCTTCTATTCCCGATTGATTCCTTCCTCTTGTCAGAGTCTCTTTTATACAGCCTCTTTCCACCTACACTTACACACACTTGTTTTTGTCTATATTTATACATATTTGTGCTTACTATGCCCATTTACGCTTGCTTATCAACTCTCTTGGATTTTGTGTCCATCCCCTTTTTTTCATATGTGCTTTAATTATTACTATTTTGATTTCTTTTATCAATATCATTATCATTTTTGCTATTATTATTATCATTATTGTGTATATGTACTGTGATATGTTTTATTACTTGCATTTGTTTTGTTGCATTTGTTGCATTCGACTTTCACTTTCATTTTGCCTCCTCTTGGTACACCTTGCTGTTTGCTGTTTGCTCAGCCACCCCCCCCCCCCCTACTGATGCTATTTCACTCTTTTCCTTTCTTTATCCCTCTGTTGTTCCTTATCTTGTTTGATGTTGCCTCCCTATTCATCCTTTTCCTTCAATGGTTGCCCCCATTGTCCTAAGGATCATTACTGACCCTCCTCTGCCTTTTGTCTGTCCACCCTCCTGCTCTAATCCCCCTCCCTTTACCTGTTGGGCTCCTTGCCAGTGACCTCCCACCCTCTCCTTTGTTTTCTTTGTTCTGTATCCATTGCCTGTCCCTGACTGTTCTTGTTGTGTGAAGTCCTTATGTGATTGCTTTCCCTGCCTGTTTGTCATTTTACCTCTGACGAAGATTCTGCTAGGATCATAAGCTCAGGCCCCTTTTGACCCATTTTACTCCTTTGGCTCGCCACTAATGGATAAGCAGTTTTCAGCAGCTTTTTTTGCTACATTTCTATGAAACCGTAAGCATTGCTATGAAAATAGGGTTACTGATCAGACCATGAAATAGTCACAGGTCATGTGCACTTGTTACCTCCTGTAGAGACTTCTATGATCATATTGCATTCTGTTTCTATTTTTCTGCCACCAAGATTGCTTCAAGTACAGTCCAGGTATAAGATTGCACGCTATCAACATGGTATGAATGCAGAACATATGAATATCATAATTACTTCTTTTTTTTTAATAAATAATTGTTTTGGATATAAACTCCAAATTTTATTGTCCAAGAATGGAAATTCATTTTGCCCAATTGATCTGGGCCCGGCAGCCACTGAGCAGCGCCAGATCGACGTTGCTCTAACCTTTTCAACTGTTGAACGGCAAACAAGGTAGCAGCAACTCCCATCTTTTAACGTCTTTTTGGTACGACGCGGCCGGGGTTTGAACCCACGACCTCCCGATTGTGAGGGCAGCCGCTCTACTCACTGAGCCAACACATCGGTACGTTGGTAACTTAACCTATCAAGTCCCAAATATCACATTTCTGTCTTTGGTGATGTATCTGTATACCAGTAAAACACATCAGGTTTGTAGTATTCATTGTTGGAGTTGCAAAAGGCAAAATTTCCCAGGACCTGATGGGTATAAAGGGGAATTAAACCAAAATATACAGTGTAAAATGTGGATTGAGTGAATTAGCAAAGTTTGAAAAACCAGGATATCAGTTGGAAAGTTATGAATGTTATGAAGTTGCTGTGCAGCCATTGTTTGATTAGAAGAATAATAGAGTTTGTTTACATTAATGTATAATGTAAAGAAAATATAAAGATTTTTTAAATTTTATTTTCACAAATCTACACATAACCTTAAAAAAAAAAGTTGAATTTTCTGATTTATTTCAAAAAAGTAAAAACCTCCTACATAACACCATCACATTGCATCACACCAAGAAAAAAAAATTACATGGACAGTACTGCTCTGAAAAACAATATTGAAATATATGTACTTTTTATACATTCTCACACTCTGCCTTCAAAAAATTCTCCCTTGTCATTGTCTAGAGAGGTAACCTCATCAGACATCACGCAAATCATCAACTTGCAGCAAAACTGCCAAAACTGCCCCCCCCCCCTTTATCCCTAACCAACAACACCCTCTCTGATCCCAAAAAGAATTCAAAGCCACTTAATACAGTAAGATGCTCGTCTCGTTTACACTGTTACTTGACTTTTGTCAAACCAGGGAGGTGTTTTGATGGAGAAGGAACTACTGCTCTCCTTTGAAGTCATGCTCAACACCTCATAGAAGTTAAGCTACAGTTCATGCCTAGCTGCTTTGACAAAAGAGAGCACCAGTGATCAAGACTAGCATTCTCACAGAAAAAAAAAAAAAGGTCTCCCTCTGGTGCAGTTAACTCTTTCTTTCAATGTGCTGCCAACCACGAACGTGTGTGCAAGGAGGTTCAAGGGCTGAATTTCCGACTGGTTATAATTATTTGAGCAGCTGTCAGTTTTATACTAAGGAAAATTCTCCAGGTGCATTTGTGCCTTTGATGATCATGGTTTGAAGCCAATGTCTTTCTTTGGAATCTGAAGATTCATTTGAACGTCAATGTGACATCGGCTATGTAGGTCCTATTGCTTCTTTATACGTTGAATAAGATAAGATTTCACTTGATGCTAAAAACATAGAGACAACAGTTCATTCCATCCAGAAATATGTGCAAAAGTGTAAATCAGAGCTGTATGCTGTGAAAATGTTTGAAACTCTACCCCCTCGGAAAGCCAATTTTATCATTTTTCTACCTTCATGGTATAATCTTTATGTATAGTTATTTATAAATTAGCATAAAGATTAGTGCAGAGACATGTCCATGACTATACCATTATGTATCACTCTTCTTTTATTATTGACGCCCTATTGTGTTTTTTCCCTATATAGACTGAGAATGGCTGTTCAAAATGCATTGAGACATGAATCAATTGTCTTCCTATCTGTGGGGCAGATCCAATTTGGCACATCAAATATTTTGCCTGGTGGCTTGGAACATGAGTTCAAAGGAAATATCAAAGATAGTTGTGACTCCATCTTTTGAAATTCTTTGGTGTACAGTGTGCTGTGGATTGCAGCAGCAAATCAAAACTCAGTATAAAGATTACACTTTTAAAAGCAAAAAATAGGGAAAAACTGATGGAATGCGCTTGTGCAGAATTCTTCTGATACTTAAACAATCAAGTATGCCAGGTTAAAAGACGGGAAACTATACAAATGTGTGCATCACGGCAAAATAGTTTCTATGAAAAACTCATTTTCATTTCATTTCAATTTGCATGCTATGATGAGAACAGAAATACATAGTGTATAACTTTGAAATCTTTCTTTAACTTTTCAAAATACATTCTTGTATTTCATTTTAAAAATTGCATTGAAAAACAGCTTGTAATCTAATGAAATGTGACACTATTTCTTAATTTCAAATTTTATCTTGGAACAAGAACTTCAAACTGCATAGAAATGTTAAGACATTTACATTGCAATGCATCTGAACCCAAATACGTGTTTGCATGGGTAACAAAAAGTTGCTGCTCTACCTATAGCACCCCAACTACTAAACTACAGATGCCCAGCTTGCACTATAACCTGTACTGATATCCACCCGCACATCATGCCACAAATTAAAGGGTGTGTACAGTTCTGGTTGAGGTGAGGATTTAGCTTTTAATGTTTTGCGAGATATTCAGAAACCACTCTATGAAATGTCAAAGAGCATGCAATTCTAAGGGGTATCAAAAGTCTATTTGATGAAAATTGATTCTGAAATGGCTGAGATATCAATAAACAAGGTGAAACAAAGAGATTCGAATAAAAGGCATGGCCTGTCGCCTTTTATTATTATCACTTTTTTTTGGGGGGGGGGGATATCTCAGCCATTTGAAAAACAATTTTCATCAAATAAATGTTGAATCCTTCTTAAAATTACATGCTCTTTCATATTTCAGAAGAGGTATCTCCTCATCTCACTTATTAATGTTTTAAACCTGAATCCCCACCTCAACCAGTACAGTACAGTCCCTTTAAAGAACAAAGCAAACAAATGAACAAATGGATGCTCTTCATGGTGAGGTATTGAAAGCTTTTTGATGGATGGCAGAGGTGGATATCAGAGTTTGCACCTCTTACTGTTACAACCTCAGAGTAGATAAACGGGACTGCCTGAAATGTTTCCAATCACAACTTAGCAAGTTAAATCTGAGGTAAACTTCTTAAAGCAGAAAGAAAGAAAAAACAACATGCAAATCCTATTTCTGTGAAAATTCTACAGTCTATATCAATGGGAAGCTCTTATTTACACAAAGATACATCTATTAGAGCCAATCTTATCCGTACGTTTGCTGTGATTTAGTGACAAGAGAAAAGAGGTGATAAGGCATGTTATTAACATCTGCAGCAAGTTTAGTCTGTCGGTTCCAAACTTTATATCATTGTACTCGAACAGATTCCAATTTTTATATGAAATTTGTCTTTTACTATCACCTTTTTCCAGGCTACTATGTTCCCCTACAACTCATTTGCATAGAAAACAAGGTCACCATCAAAAACATTTCATAAAAGGTCTCTTTTTTCCATTCATGAAAATTTTCTACTTCACTAGCAGTGATGCAGTGCAGCAGGAAATCAATCCATCACAACTGATACATGACATCGTTCCAAGATAAAAGCTGAGGCTGCGTCTAAAATAGGTCTCTCTCCCTTTTTTCAGTCTCAATCACATGGCAATGTTCTGCAAGATGCAAACAAATACATGTCTTGGCATGTATTTGGCTCACAGGTGATGCCGTCGACAAAGTCTTACCAAAATCTTTGCTAGCAAATATAGACATATGAAACAAGAAAATATTTCAGTAAGATAGTATTTCAATCACCCACCCCTCCCCACTCACACAGACACACCCAAGTTCATTTTCTACTTGTCTTGCAAAAGCAGAACAGCCCGTCCAAGAAAAGACAATAACATAAAATCTGGATACATACATTTGATTTAAATTCGTGAAATTTGTGGCAACTTCTCACAGCAAAATACTGTATTTATTAAAGTTAGTGTTGGTTAAACATTAATGCAAAGACAAAGGAATGATATTCATAGGCCAGTTTCAAACAGAAATGCATTATCTGCAATACAAGTATATCAGTATAACATCATTGTGAAATCTCATGTATCATTGAGATTCAAAAAGAAGGCCAAAAATGGATGAAAGTGAAAGAAGACACATATTTTGTTTACTGTTTACATTCATGCTGCTTTGAAAAAGTCACTTCTAACAAAGAAGGGATCTGCTATTAAAAAAAAAAAAAAAGATGCCTTTTGTTAAAACGTTATTGACTCATAATGTCCATCTTTCTGTAAAACAAACAAACAAACAAACAAACAAACAAAACAAAACAAAACACAATATCAATTATCTCACCTCTAAACAAAGGCTGGAAAAAATACTGTTATGATTATTGGTGCCTAAAGAACTGAAGAAAGCTTTGTCAGAAGGTGTGACATTTTGGTTTGCCTTAGTTAGAACAGGGGATCACAATGAGAAAATTGAGGTTTATACAACTCAGTTTTCTGGCATTTCCTTCTGAATGCCTTGCCATAAAAAGTTCTTCGTTGTCACTGTCTAGACAGGTGACCTTATCAGACACCACATAAATCATGAAAATGCTGCCAATCTACCTAACAATGCCACCCCCCTTCCCTAACAAGCAACAATCCACTCTGCTAAGATCCAGAACAAAATGCAATGGCACTTGATAAGACAGTTGTCTCATTAAAGGGAAGGTAAACCCAAAGAGCAATGTGGATTGAGTGAAAGCAGCAACATTAGTAGAACACATCAGTGAAAGTTTGAGAAAAATTGGACAATCGATGCAAAAGTTATGAATTTTTAAAGTTTTGGTGTTGGAACCGCTGGATGAGGAGACTACTAGAGGATATGACGTATGAGTGGACAACAATACAAAGAAAATATAAAGGATATTCAACAAAATTCACTTTTCTAGAATTATGAAAGAGCAGTGGACCAATCGCTTTCAGAAAGCAGGGGGAATAATTGCTACCCTTAACATATGTCAATATCAAGTTGATGGAATTTGTAATTTTCATGAAAAATTGATTTTTGTAGTATTTTCTTTATATTTTCTTGATATTGTAGTCCAATCATACGTCATAACCTCTAGTAGTCTCCTCATCCAGCGGTTCCAACACTAAAACTTTAAAAATTCATAACTTTTGCATCGATTGTCCGATTTTCTTCAAACTTTCACTGATGTGTTCTACTAATGTTGCTACTTTCACTCAATCCACATTGTTCTTGGGGTTCATATTCCCTTTAACATTGTCTCAGGTCATATGTTAAAAGAGAATGAAACTAAATATGTGAATTGAGGGAATGCAGCAATATAAGTGCAACACATCAGTAAAGTTTGAGGAAAATAAGACAGTTTAAAGTTATGAATTTTTAAAGTTTTGGTGCTATGTAGATGCTGGATGAGGTACATGTACAACACTTGTGACCTCATGTATGGAAAACAATATAATGAAAATATAAAGAACATTCAACACATTTTCACTCTTCTAGCAGCACTTGAATAACCTCTTTCAGAAAGCAGGGGGAATAATATTACCCTTAACATATGTCAGCAACAAGTCAAGGGAATGTGTACTTTTCATTTTACAAAAATGAAATCTTGTGGAATTCTCTTTATATTTTCTTTATAATCGTTGTACATACATGGCATCATTTACTGTAGTACTTAGTCTTCTCATCCATTGATGCCTGCACCAAAACTTGTAGAATTCAAAACTTTTCATAACAGATTTTTCAATTTTCCTCAAACTTTGCTAAGTTTCAACTATTATTGCTGCATTCACTCAATCCACATGAACATATTTGCATTTCATTCCCCAGATCTCCGCTTGTTCGGTAACTTGTACTATCTACCCCAACACCATGCTTAACAATAAAGACACAAAAAAATGAACGAATTGATGCTCTTCATGGTGAGGTATTGAAAGCTATTTGATGGATGGCTGAGGTAGATATCAGAGTCACACACCTGTCACTATTACAACCTCAGAGCAGATAAACGGAAGCCAAGAAGGATTGCCTGGAATCTATCCAATCTTCACTCAACGAGTTGAATCTAAGGTTAACTTCTTAAAGCAGAAAAAAAAAAAGAGGAACATATAAACTCTATCTCTTGTGAAAAACCAGCTGACTACATTGTAGATCAAATTAAAACTCCTTTTAAACGTACTTATAAGAACCAGTCTACTCTGAATTTTTACTGTTTAATTGTGATTTAGGGAATTAAAACAAAAAGAAGAGAGATAGGAGGTGTTATAAATGTAGCAAGTTTAGTCAGACAGACAGTTCCGAAATTCATATCACAACAGGGGTCCTTTTCACGAAAGTCTTATCAGAGACTTTTCCCTCATAAACCACATCTTTGAGAGACTTCATGAAATGGATGATTTATTATACTTCTTTTTGAAAGTCTCTCATAGCTGCATATGAGCAACTTTGGACTTTCTATGATTTATGTAAAGACTTTTATGGGATCACTTCATGAAACAGACCCTGGATCCACATTTTCTCGATACATTTCTTTTCCTATCACTTTTTTTTTTTCAGACTACTATAAATCTGTACCACTCACTTGCATAGGAAACAAACTCACCAACTAAAATATTTCATAGGGATACTTTTTCCCTATTCATAGAACCTTTTCCACTCCCTAAACAGTCCTTGTACAGACTGCAATCACATTGAGCAACTCAAAATATTGTCATCACAAACTGTGCCCAGTGTAAAATTTGTGGTTGTTGTTCAAGTTCAGTAAACTTGGTGCATGAAGGATTCGAGGCTTGACTTGGATGTCAAGTGAATACCAAGCACAAGAAATCAAATATACACTGTTATTGTGGAGCGTGAGCATCATTGTTACGGCAAAGGTGTATTCTGTTCATATATTTTGTGATGTTTAAATATCCATGCAAAGTACATGTTGTAAATGACCGCCCATGCAGTACTCTGTAAATGCGAAGGGGAAGAATGTTTAACAATATCACCGACTGTCTGGCAACATTTTGCTAATTAAAATAGCTGTCATCAAAGGAACAAGGGGAGGAAACAAGGCAGAATTGGAATTACACTAGTGTTACCTCCAGCACTCAGACAACACATTTTCTTGATTACTGAACTCTAGAGAGTAATTTACACTTCACTGATATCATTTTGAAACTACATTTCACTGATGGAAATGTGTATCAAATTCAATGCCTTGAATCATGTGTGACATCTGGAGGGTCTTCGAATTACACTTATGAACTCACCGGTATTTCACCTCATGATAAAGAAGCTGTCCCAGACAAAAGTCAAGACTAAATGATACAGCTGAGAGGAATGTGAATGGTGACATCAAGTAAGCACTGATGGATTATAAAACGACAAAAGCACTTGGCAAGTGCAGACCTCCACCAAGCAGCTCATTTCCACATACCGGTAATTAATATACTAAAAATGGCCCTTTTTCCCAGCGATAGATAATCCTTTCTAGTGTCTCCACCATGGCTTCCTGCTTCGCCTCCAGCGCACATTCATTAGTGGGCATGTGCGCACATCAAAATAAAATACATGCAGCTTGAATTCCCTGGTTTGTAGGCCCCATTTGCCAATGTAAAGAAAGAGATTCCTTAAAAAATGTAAAAATAACAGTGCCTGGTTCTAGACAGAATTTGATCTGTTCCTTAAGTCACTATCCACTATTTCTGTATATTTCATTAAAATCTATTAGCAACTTTGAGTTATTTTGCAAGCAGACAAACAAACAAATTAACAAAATAAACCATAGCAACTAAAAACACAACTTCCCTGTTGGGGTAATGAGAAAATGGTTGATGCAATACAACAGGAAATCAATCTATCAGAATTGATACATGACACTTACTTTCCAAGATAAAAGCTGAATGGACTTCCAAAATGGGTCTTTTTAACTTTGAAGCACAGCAGAGTAATAATAGTCTTCAGGATGCAAAACAAATATCAAATGTCCGAGGCAAATATTTCAGCTCACAGCTGCTGCTGTCTACAGAGTCTTATTAAAAGCTTTGCCAGCAAATATATCAAGAGAGAAAATATTTCAGTGAGATAGCATTTGAATACCCCTCCCCAAGTTTATTTTCAATTTTTGTCTCGCACATACAGAGCAGCCCTTCTAGGAAAAGAGAGTAATCACATCAACTCTAGTATACATTTGACTGAAGTTTGTCAAATTTTTCAACTGTTTACATCAAAGTATAACACTTTGTATAATTACAAATTTGTTTTTAAAAAAAGTTATGTTGGGTATATGTTATACAAACACAAAGAAATAATACCTTGAATCCAGTTTCACACAGAAGTGCATTATTTACAATACACTTACATATCAATATCATTGGTATATCCAGGGAGGTGTTACAGAGATGGAGTGGCAGCTCTTCGTAATTCATGCAAACACATGTTTGGGTTCAAGGCGTTACAATGGGATGTCTAGCATTCCATTACGCTTTGAAATCATGCTCGGCACCGCTCTAGTTGCAAGACGAAGTTCGGAGACGAAGAACGCATTTCACCTTTCGTTGAATTACAAGCTTTATTTCACCGCAAAATTTTAAATGAAATACTCGAATTGATTTAGAATAGTTTAGGAAAGAATTCAATATTATTAAAATGTATTTCTAGTTTCTTCGTAATTCGCAAATCGAAAGGAAATGAAAATTAGGCCCTCTTAAAAACCTAATTTTTTCTATAATGCGCACATTTCCGCATGTTAATTTTCTATCTGTTGATAAGGAGATATTTTGATCTTTAAAATAAAGTACTCCGTTAAAGAGTGTTCCAGCGTGTTTTTAAACTATTTGCTGTTAAAATTGTGAGTTTTACACTGTATTTTGATTCGCTGCTCCAATTCAAGGTACACAAATTCATTGTTGCCATCACATTGAAAGAGAGAGCGAATTGCAGTAGGAGCAAATATTTCTAGATGTGAGAGCGCTAGTCCCGATTATTGATGCTCTCTTTTGTCAAAGCACATGGGTAACACCTGTAGTTGAACGCATAACTTCTCGGCGGTGCCGCGCATGACTTTAAAGGAGAGCTTTAGTTGCCTCTCCTTCTCTAGCACCTCCCTGGTATATCAATGTAATATCTCTGCCACACTTACATGTATGAGGTATGGCATCTTCTAGAGTAATTCACAAAATTTACAAGCTATGCTTCTCTTGTGAATTCCTCTTTTCCATACAAGAGTTACAAAATAAAATTGCTTGCTTACTTGTCTATTTATCTAAAAACAAAGCTGATACTATTACAATTGTATCCATGTTTTGTTGAAACTTATGTGATTCAAAGTTCCTTGAAATATTATGTACTCATGTAAGCGTTATGTATAATGCTTTGTATTACTTTATGTGGAAATAAAATCACTTGAATTGAAAAAGGTATGACTGCAAGTTCAAAAAAAAAAGGCAAAGAGGAGTAAAAATAACAAAAACAAATAACACACACACAAGTGAGACATGCTACTTTGAAAAAAAAACAAAAAAACTGTCTAATGGATAATAAAAGCTGTGAACACTAGTCCCAGCACATTCTTGAATGTATAATCTTGAAATGTCTGTGGCATTGTACATGAACACATTGAACATTACATCAACTTACTTCCAAATTTGGATGTGAAAACTCTTCAGTGAAAGTCTAAATTTTCCCACACATGCAATCTATGGATAAAAATTAGCACTAGAGTAGCATGGGTCAATTTCTTATGCTGAAAATGTCTTTGTTGTTTGCTACTTTTTGTTGCTAGATCTGTTAGCATCTTCTGTTGACAACTGAGAGAAAACTGACTCTCACATATAAACCTTGGATAAACAGTGTTTTATCATTCTTTACTAAAGTCCTACAAGACAGCTTGTCTGAAAAAAAAAGAAATACATGTAAATATCTTCTGAACATTTTGATAAACACATTTAATAAACAAATACCGGTGTAAGCATGGACATTGCATAGAAGCTATATTTTGAGATTTCTACAAAGTTCAGCAATAAGAATGTCAGAGAATATTCAACTTTATACTAAATTTTGATTGCTTATTAAGTAATATCCTTTTGACATGATAAAGTGATGAGCTGCATTGAATTTCTTGGTAGCTGTGACGAAATTGTAAAAAATCAAGCATAATACATGCCTGTTTAGTGAATGAGTAATAAGTAATAAGGCTTCAGCTAGATTGAGACTTGTTTTTCCTATTTGGGATTTCTTTCAATACTTTATAAACCATTTGGTAACTTCATCTGTTAGGCCTAGCTAGATTATGAATTACAGAACTTAGACCTTGAGGCCAGCATGTTTGATCGTTAGTGGAATACATATGCTGTGTCTAGTATGCGCAAGATAGATTTTTTTTTTTTTTTTAATATTTGGCCTTGTCTGGCACTACCAGTTACTGAATGGCCTCCCTGACAAATACTGGTACTCTCCTTATGTTGAAAGTTATGCTCTCCTTTTGGCAAAGATTCATCTAGTGATCTATAAACATTTAGCATGTTCTTCTAGATGGGAGAGAACTCTATTAAATATGCCATAAACAATTGCATTGGGCATTGTTATGAAAGTGAGTGACTCAACTTCTTTCAAAATACATGTAAGATAGAAAAGAATGTCTAATATTAGGTGTAACACAAAATTGAAATTATAATATGAAATTGTGCTGAATATAGTGGCATGCAAAAACAGTAGACAGTCTACATTCAGTTTTGTTCCATCACAACTGGAATATTAGCACAACCTTTAAAAAATGGTCAAAAAGCACTTTTTGTTTAAAAAAATACAATGCTTCTAGGGGTCTATATGTTTCAGAGGTTGAGATTACAATTCAAAGGATCAAACTTTCGTATTATTAAATCTGTACCCTGTTATAGAGGTGGCCTAATGTAGGATGCAGAAGAGGTAATTAGTAGTCTAACGGTTAGATTCTAGTTCTAGTTTTAATCTTGAAATATTTTCCAAGAGATGGCATCGTTAAGATAAAAACTTGCCATAACAATAAAACAAACCTATGTAGGTTGAGATCAAAAAGGACATTCAAGGTGTAGTCTAGACGGTCTAGATCTACTTGCTAAAATCAATGTTGCTTTGATTTGATGGTTCTAACGTTAGGGCTCATCATCTGAACTGGGGCTGACCATACATGTCCCAACATATAGAAGCCCACTGTGAAGAGTAACCCCGCGTTCACATTGGTCCCCGCAACGCGGGGACAGCCACAAGAGATCTTATCTTTTTTACGACTGACCGTTCACATTGGTATCTCATCTGTCCCCGAGCTGTGGGGGCATTTTGGGGCTTGGAGCGAGCTCTGCCACTTGAATCCAGGCATAGCGCATGCGCACATTTGATGACCACAGCTGGACGCTATCAATTGCGCCCCAAGGTCACTCTCCCCTCCAAATCTAGCCTTTAAACAAGGCGACTAGCTCTGCGTGCCCCCGTATAGCGCGTTTACCCCACAAACCTGTTGGCCGGCGAGTGGAGCGAGCCGCCTTTATCCACTCGTTCATCAGGGATGTGTACTTTTGTCGTTGTTGTTGCTTTATATTCTTTGACAAATTTGCGTACAAATTTGACGCAGAAAATACACACGGCACCAAGGCAAGCCGCGCGCGCTTGCTAACAAATTTGTACGCAAATTTGTCAAAGAATATAAATTTGTTAGCACGCGCGCGCGGCTTGCCTTGGTGCCGTGTGTATTTTCTGCGTCAAATTTGTACGCAAATTTGTCAAAGAATATAAAGCAACAACAACGACAAAAGTACACATCCCTGATGAACGAGTGGATAAAGGCGGCTCGCTCCACTCGCCGGCCAACAGGTTTGTGGGGTAAACGCGCTATACGGGGGCACGCAGAGCTAGTCGCCTTGTTTAAAGGCTAGATTTGGAGGGGAGAGTGACCTTGGGGCGCAATTGATAGCGTCCAGCTGTGGTCATCAAATGTGCGCATGCGCTATGCCTGGATTCAAGTGGCAGAGCTCGCTCCAAGCCCCAAAATGCCCCCACAGCTCGGGGACAGATGAGATACCAATGTGAACGGTCAGTCGTAAAAAAGATAAGATCTCTTGTGGCTGTCCCCGCGTTGCGGGGACCAATGTGAACGCGGGGACAGATACCATAGGCAACATAGCGGTATATCAGTCTATTTAAACGTTACAGTTAGATCTAACGTTAGACCTGTCTTTGTCATGATCAATTTGAAAGTGACAGCACAGATATTTAGCACTTTATGGCCTGCATACCGATAGGGGGCCAAAACAAGTGACTTAATTACACGCAACAAAACTCAGGGCCTAACTGCTGTTACATGACAGGACAAGGTCTCTGCTGAGCTGAGCCAGGACTAGGACCAGGGCCTGTAACTTCTTCACAACTAACGTTAGGGCTAGGCCATGGGCATGGGATTGATAATCTGCACACTTGGGCTTTGCCTACAACAAATAACCTGAGAAAAACTTGGGTTAGAGGCGGGTGCCTACCTGAGTTTCATGGTTAGTCAATTTCTCTGGTTAAAAAAACTAAGGTTACGGTATTTCGGCTTTCTTTTAGTCAAATAAACTTGGACGAGGATAAAATGCGGAAGTGCTAGTGATTTTCTCAGTTTTACGCTCCGCGCGCAGCTAACGATCACCGCTACGCGCTGTCTAAATGTACAATGTACTGTAGTACATGACAGTTGTATCGCGCTGCATGCTGTCGCTGCCATGCCACACAAACATGTAACAGT
This sequence comes from Diadema setosum, assembly GCF_964275005.1. Taxonomy (NCBI): domain Eukaryota; kingdom Metazoa; phylum Echinodermata; class Echinoidea; order Diadematoida; family Diadematidae; genus Diadema; species Diadema setosum. The sequence continues at coordinate 23,717,936 of NC_092691.1, forward strand.
TAGTACGAGTAGCGGTATATCCGCTAGCGAGCCTGCTACAAGCTTCCCGACAGCCAATCTGTTTTCGGAAATAAGTTATGAGTTATAGGGATTTATCTGTGATTCTGGTGCAATACGACATTATGGAAGCTGAGCTATCGACATGGATACAAAAGTGCAAACACCCTACACATCTACAGGCACAGTAAGTACCTGTAGGCCTATGTAGATCTAACTCAACTGTTACGGCTACATCTAACCCCGGGGCGCTCCTTCACACAGATACTAGTACTGTAACATTAGCTTCGTTCGGGCTGGTTGCAGTTTGTACCCAACGGTTACATCTAGTCTATGTTACAGCTACTTGCAGTAGGCCTAGGTCTAACGTGTTACCTCTAATAACGTTAATACTATTGAATCTAACTCTTTGGTGCTACCTTCATTCACGTATCTAGGGCTCTAAAGTCAGGCCTTCTAGAATTTAGAACTAGAATGTTCTAGAGTCTAACGTTAGATCTAGTTCTAGTATACGTCTAAAACTAAAGTGTCTAATGAGTAACGTTAGATTCTATCTAACTAGTCTAGGAAGTAAGAACCTAGCTGGATCTAACGTTAGATCGATTAGTAGGCCTACATTGATAAAGGTGATATTATAGATAGACAGGGGGGGGGGGGGTACTAATTTATAATTAGAGAACTAGATCTAACTGTTAGGCCTAGATCTAGTAGAGTCTACTAGCTGTTGTACTGCATTTCCGACTCCTACACCGAAATCTTCCCAGCTAAATTGTTTCCAGAATGGCAGCTTTTGTGTATGTGTATAAATCAAATGGAGAGGACTAACTGGAGAGAGACGAGTCAGACATGTCTTGCTCTGTGCAGGTCTGGGAGGGAATCTGTTTATTGCAGCCAGTATGGCCGATTTAAATATAACTTAACCAGTGGAGAACAGTGCCGTATTGTATTTACAGTCATGGGATGAAGAGGGTGGGTGGCAGAGGAAGTGAGATGAACAGGAGGCGATGTTTATAATTGTAGTCGTAGTGAGGTAATAGAGGCATGGTGGTGGCTGGAGAAAGGAGTGTCAGGTTGACCGTGAGAAAGACAGGATAGAGTGACCAAAGCAGTGATCGTGAAATGATAGCATGATGAGATGGTACAATTGCTTGTGTATACACATTATGTAGCCTACAGACACAATAGCAGCCTTGGAAGCTCCGAGTCGCCTACTAACGTTAAGTGGGGCTAACCAGAGAAATTTAGCAACTTTCTTGAACATTAACCTGAGAAAAAACTATGGTTAAGCTTTATGCAATAGAAAAACTCTGGTTAAAAATTCTTAACCAGAGTTTCTGGAAAAAAAAAACTCTGGTTAAGGCTTTATGCAACAGGGCCCTGGCTGTAGACTAAATTATATACCACGGTACCTCATTTCTAGAATCCTCTCATCTGATTGGTTAAAAGGGGAGTCATGAAAATAACTGTGCCCTATTTTTGAGTTACTGTGACCGGGGCCCGGGCACAGTTAGTAAATAGGTTTTGGAGACAGTCGCGACCCCGTACACGTAGATCGCTCATATGTACGCACCAATGATACGACCGCCACGCATTCAATCAGCGTGCTGTAAAAGAGACTAGCGGACTGGTTTGGAGACAATCGCAACCCCGTAGTACACCTAACAATGTACACTGTACACATCACTGTACGCACCAGTGATACGACCGCCGCGCTCTCGATCAGCATTGATTACGAATGCTGTAAAAGAGACTAGAATCTATATTTTCGGTATCTATATTTCGGAATCTATATTTTCGGTATATAAAACAAATAATAACTGCTTGACATTCGGGTCACAGTTAAAATTATGGGCCCTCGGTGATGTGAAAACCTTAAAGTGAAAACAAAGTTCTGGTAAGGGCCTGAGAACCCGTCTGGCACCATTTCATATTTGCTTGCAATATATCGAAAGAGTCTACAAAGAAACTTACCTGGCTGACGCGGTTTGCCGGAATGATGAGTCGTTTTGGAGTATTTTGAGAAAAATAATAAAAGTCGGTAGACCGACTTTTATTCCAGAAGGCTCCAGACTAACTCGGTCTCAGGGAAAACTCGACCCTATTTCAGACAATTTACACACAGTTCGTGATCGCCATGTTCATCTGCTCTATGTTAGTTACGGGTACCAAACGAGGCCTTGATGAGCAGACAGGAAAGTGCGTGCTAATCCTGTACAAAACAAATGGACAGCGCGCGGTCCTCAAGCATATAGGATCTACGCACATCACCTCAGTTGCTGAGACGCGCGGTCTTTGAAGTTTTTGTTGTTGTTTATCAAGTGTCTTTGATTGTTTTTAGAGGTGCTTGAGGGGCGCACACTAATTTTGCATGCGCGCCAAAGAGGTTTTTGATGCGCGCGTTGTAACAACTCGGACCATTAGGGGTAGCCAGAACGCTACAATGTAGTTTATACAGGCCGCTCCCATATGCATACAATATGCTGTACAATCCAGAGGGACAATCAATACAACTCATCCTGCCGTCAAGCAAAGCGAGGCCGAGTTATCCCCGAGTCCGAGTCTAGCCTGACCCCGTTCGGGTAAGTTCTGAGACTGAGCGTTTTTGGTTAATATTTCCCATTTTCGTCGTTACCCATCGAATATCTTGTTATTACAGCGTTATTCCGCACATTTCCTAGGCATACGTTCACATTTTGGAGCAAAATTTGACAACTTTTGCAGGCGTACCGGTACCAGAACTTTCTTTGGGCTTTAACCATGCCCTCAGCTTCGCTTCGGGCATAGTTACGGTTTTCACATCACCTTGGGCCCATAATTTTAACTGTGCCCTCATAAGCAGTCATTATTTGTATACTAGTACAGACCTTGTGTGCTCAGATGGCAGTCTTGCAGTCTGCTGGGTAACGTTAGAGTCCCTGCCTGGCTGGGTCGGTAGTAAGTAGTGGGCCGGTAACGTAGTAAGTAATGAACTCGTTGCAGTCACACCGGTACTAGGATGGGTGCTACGATTATGAGATGATACCAACATCGAATGTGGAACCCTCATACCATACAGATCATACAAAGACTTCTTTAGGAAGCTGGGTCCCTACAAGGAAACGTTTCATACTTTGGCCTCCATTTTCCAAACTTGATCGAGTGCTATCGATACGCGATTTTTTTTTTTTTTTTTTTTTATCGCACCTGCTTGATGTGTACCGATTGCTATTGGTCGATAAAATTATGTCGTCAGTCAAAGCTTGGACGAATCACGAAGCTTTCTGCAGCACTGTACTATGTGTTTTTCGTTTTCTTTGTTCTCGTCTCACATGTGATTGCTTGGATTGCCTGCATACTAAAAGTACTTTTTTATTTGATTGCCTCGCAAAACTACTCAGCAGCTTCACACGCAACCTAAGTTTCTTCAGCTCGGGTGGATATTGCTGAGTACCAGAGATGGCAGAGAAGAAGGAGAAGATTGATTTTCCTCCTCTTATCCTCCAGTGTCCAAGACCTGCATAATACGATTGCAAAGAAAGTTGTTATAACTTCGAGCAAACGCCCTCCACTCAGCAAATAATAAAAGGATATCGTAACAGGTGATATACCACTGCAAAAGTGCATATATACATACATATAAATATATATATATATATTTACTGAAGAAGCAAACTGGCAATGCATTTTTTTGCCAATAAAGCATGAGTTTATTTGACTCAAATTTTCGGCGTCCTATGCCTTCTTCAGGGCCCTGTCTTATAAAACTTGTGATAGAAATCAATCAATCACAAATCTCTTGAAAGCTGCAATCAATCGCAACCTGTGATTGATTGATTGCATTTCTCCGTCTTAATTTCAATCATAACTTTTTTATAAGATGGATTTGCATTCAATCGTAAAGTTGCGATTGATTTGAATCAATCACAAGTCTTTACAAGACGGGGCCCAGGAGTCTTGACAATTGATTTATATCAATGTAGGACAATTCATCGATCGGTTGCGATTTACATTTAGTATTTAGTTTAGTATGTTTTGTTTCGGTTTGGGTTTAAGTTGTTGTTGTTGTTGTTTTAGGGTGCAGACAGTGGCGTATGTAGGGAAAACGGCGCCCGGGGCAAGCGCGAAAATTGCGCCCCTAATTTCTGACAAAGTGTTCCACCCCAACCCCATCCCGGTATAGGGACTTTAAACAAAGTCCACATGATATGCTTTTTCAAGCACTTAAAAGGGATCTTTTGAGATTGATTTAAATGTAAAGAGTGTTGATACATTTTGGCGAGCGAGCGCAGCGAGCGAGCCGAAAATTTTTGTATTTCAGCTTACAAAACATGGAATTCTTGTCATTTTTTGCTTATCAAATCTTACAATTCTAATAAAGATATATATTGACGGCCTTATAGATAACAGAAATACCAACAAACTGAGGACTTAGAAAAAATACTCTAAATTAGTACGCGCGAGTGAGCCGAAATTTGTGTATTTCCGCGGCATCATCACGATTTGTGCTTATCTCTCTTTTTTTTTTCTTTTTTTTTTGGATAAATTTTGGCGAGTGAGCGCAGCGAGCGAGCCGAAAATTTTGTATTTCAGCTAACAAAACATGGAATTCTTGTCATTTTTTTGCTTAATAAATCTTACAATTCTAATAAAGATATAGTGACGACGATAACGATTTATACCAACAAACTGAGGACTTTAAAAATACTCTAAATTAGTAGGCGAGAGTGAGCTGAAATTTGTATATTTCCGCGTCATCATCAAGTTTTGTTCTTATCCCTTTTTTTTTTTTTTGATAAATTTTGGCGAGCGAGCGCAGCGAGAGAGCCGAAAAATTTTGTATATCAGCTTACAAAACATGGAATTCTTGTCATTTTTTTCTTATTCAATCAAGATATGGTGACGACATTATATAGATAACAATTTATACCAACAAACTGAGGACTTGAAAAAATACTCTAAATTAGCACGAGCGAGTGAGCCAAAATTTGTGTATATTTCCGCGTCAACATTACGTTTTGTTCTTATGTTGTTTGATTTAGGGTCTTTTTGCGCCCCCCCCCCCCCGTTTGTTCGAAACGGTTGGCGCCTTCTTTTGATCCAATGGGCGATCGCTTCAGAACAAAAGAAATTGCAGCCGCTGCTCTGTGAAACATTTTGCCTGCTAAATATAAAATGACATGTGTGAGCACAATAGACATTGTCATTTTCTTCGCGTCATCATCACGTTTTGTTCTTACCTTCTTTTTTATACAAATTTTGGCGAGCGAGCGCAGCGAGGGAGCCGAAAATTTTTGTAGTTCAGCTTACAGAACATGGAATTCTTGTGTGAACACAGATAATAAACATTCTCATTTTGTCCGCGTCATCATCATGTTTTGTTTTTATCTTGTTTGATTTGGTTTTGCTGTCCCCCCCCCCCACCATTCTCCCTTCCCCCACCCCCCCCCCCCTCTTCCGGGCGAGTTTTTTTCTTGTTCTTCTTCTTTTCTTTTCTTTTTCTTTTTCTTTTTTCTTCTTCTTCGTTTTTTTTTTTCCTTTTTTCTTCTTCGTTTTTTTTCCCGTTTTTTTTTGCGCCCCCGAGGAGTGGCGCCCGGGGCACGTGCCCCCCTTGCCCCCCCCTAGATACGCCACTGGGTGCAGATAAGAATGGCATATGAAAAATAATGTTCTAACACGAGAGAAAAAACAAACTGGAGATTATTGGAATCATATCATGTGTGGTATCTAAGAACGAAATATTGCCGACCAGCAATACGCAGAGAAAGAATAAACTGGTTTGGAAAAAAAAAATAGTTTCAAAGCAATGTGATAGGTTCCTACTTTAGATTGGCTCTCCCTCTCTCTCTCTCTCTATTTACTCCGATTCTAAGGTAACTTAGTTGATTTCATGCACAGTCTGTGGCAACTCGTCTAGAATGTGCTTATTATGAACAAGGTAAGTGGACGTTGGAGAAGCACGGGCCGTAAAATCTGTCTAACTGATCAGAACAATGAATGTGTCATTGGAATTGGGAAAAACGCACTGTTTAGGCCTGTTTAAGTTTCTCATCTTTTCATGAAACAGTGGCACTTCACTGATGACAAACACATAACGCAAACTAGATTAGGCGATGATCTCGTTATTGCGCGTTTGCACCTTTTACAAAAGCTTTGTTATGCTGAAAATCCTCAGTCTAGCATAACGAGTACAGGCAGGGAAGATGAGGTCGATGCAGATACTAGACTAGTACTACAGTACTGCCATAGATGAAAGTAGCAGCGAAAAACTAATGACTCATAATTGTGCTAAAGCGTATTTGTGCTAAAGCGTTGAACGGTACGATAAGATCACATGCTCGGGCTCTTCCTGCGAATAATTTACGCATGCAGCTGCACATTTTGCTGCTGCCATTGTCTTATTTTGGTTTCCGTCTAAAAAGTTTGCTATTTGCCATAGTCCACGCCAACAAAAATTATGAGAGTTCTCATCAACTTTATATCATGGACGGTCATCCACACCTATCGAAGTTCATACATATTATTGCTACTTAAACTGCATTCAAGCAATATAGTTATTTTATACAGCAACGGCAAAGGGGGTACTTGAACAATAACAAAATTAAAGGGAAATGAACCCAAATATATGTGCAGTGAGTGAACGCAGCAGTATTAGTACAGAGTACAATCTCTTGATTGTTTTTGTTCTTTTTTGTTCTAATTTTCGCTACTGCCAGGATCAGTGGACGCTATGAAGACTACTCGTATTATCATGATGTCCCGCAGTCAGTTACATCAGTTATGAAAAGTTTTGATTTGATTTGATTTATTGATTTCTGTATCATCATTGCGCGTGCACATTCATGTACATACATAAACATATTAAGTTGTTCACAGAATATTTCTTCTTCATTGTCTTTACACAATGTACAGCAAAACGTATAAGTAATACAACAATGAATAATACAGTGGGGCTACAGCATAAGCGTGGCTTGACTTGCGTGCATCCCCCTTACATAATACACATCGGAAGGAGAATAGGAGGGAGGGAGGACTTTCATAGAGATAGGATGGTAGAAAGGAGAAAGGGAAAGGAGAGGTCTGTCTGCTTTAACTAAAAGTTTACACAAAGTAAGTTCACCTGTATCACTGATCACTGATCATTGATTAGCAAGGCATGACCAAGGAGGTTCAAGAGAATGGAGTCACAACTGTCGTATTTCCTTTGAAGTCACGTTTGATGCCGCCACTCGAAAGTATTTGAAGCATGTGGCAAACTGGATCTGCCGGGCAGATAGGAAGACAATTGACTCATGTCTCATTGCATAATCATCAGCCACTTTCTAACGAAAATATGTCTTTGTGATGGTAATTACTTTTCGCCATCCCTACTTATAAAAGATAGGTGGTATATAATGGTAAAGACACAGGGATGTGCGAATAGAAATTGCGCAAAAAACGATGAAATGAAAATGAAAATTACTCAACTGGCCGTGCCCGGCCACTAATCTGATATATCTATTAATATAGAATTATACTCGAAGATTATTCCATATCAGTTTTAGGAAAAGTGATAAAATCGGCTTTCCGGGAGGGTACAGTTTTAAACACTTTCACATGATACAGCTCTGATTTACACTTTTGCACATATTTCTTGAAGGGATTGACCTTTGTTTAATGAGCTTTATCATTAAGTGAGATTTCGTTTCATTTAATAGATAAACAAGCAAAATATAGCCAACATTAAGTTCACGTTCAAAATGAATCTTCAGATTGCTCAGCAAGACGGCGGCATCAAACCCCGCCACCAAAGGCACAGATGCACCTGTGGAATTCTTTTGTACATCAATAGAAAAGTGACAACTGTTTGAATGATTACAGCCAGTTGGAACTCCATCTCTTAAACCTCCTTGGCATGACAAAATATTTTCTCACCGAGGTACAGGTGAACAGTCAATACAGTTCATGGTCGATGACATGATTACGTAAGAGATTAAATGCGTCGATATTTCTGCGAAAAAAAAATCGTGTATAACACACTAACAATGACAATGAAATTACTGATATCCAGAAAGCAACATTGTTTTTACAGCTATAAAAGAGTACATGGACTTTAAACTTCGAATTTCAGAAGGAAGAGAATTCAAAACATCCGGTCCGGTGTGTCTGACAGATTTCAGAGCTATCACTGTTTTAGGATTATATAAATGAAATTTATCAGATTGTCTTGTGGGATAAGAATGTATGTCCTTGTTTAATTGAAATAGTGAGAAGAAAGAAGATGGCAACTGACCATTATGTAAGCGAAGCATAAAGAGTGAGTTTTGCAAAAAAAAATAATGTCATTTACCTTAAGTGCTTTTAATTCTGCGAATAAAGGATCTGAATGGTCTCGATATTCTGAGTTGGTGCATATACGTACAGCTTTCTTTTGTAGAAGTAATATACTATCAATGTGACTTTTTGAAGTTGCCCATACAATGTTGCAATATGAAATGTACGATAATATTAACGAATGTCATATAGCATAAACAAAATATTCTGAGGGACATAATACCTTAACTTATGAAGTATACCAACATTACGACTTTCCACTAACTTGTTAATATTATAACTCCCCAGTCTTTTGAAACTTTACAAATGTTTGAGAAGTGTACTTCCATTATGCTAGAAAAATTATATGTTGAATTCCCTTTATATTTCCGATATATCGTTAATGTCCTATACTGTAACAGCGCAAGTTGTTGAAGTTTTCTCATATCAAGCAATGGCAATAGCGAAACTTCACAAATTCATGTTTTGATCGGATTGTCCTATTTCTCGAAAACAACACGTGCTACCTGCATTCACTCATTCCACATAATAATTTATATAAGGGTCTCGTATACGTACCCCCTTTAGATTCTAAGTTTAGTGCTCTAATTCTGAATAGGAATAAGGAATGTTTAGGAAATAACGAAGAAATAGGAAAGGTATACAATTTCACCCATTTATTCTAATCAAAGTTGTTTTTTTTTTGTTTTTTTTTATACAGCTGCAATGTAATTTACAATAACAAACTCGAATCAAATAAGCGGAGGGTGCCATCATGCCTCCATCCCCTTTAAATTATTATGTCTATAGAAAACATCAGAGACAGAATTATATCATCAAGACTTTAAGAGAGAATGAAGCTCAAAATATATCCGGAAAGAGGGAGTGCAGCAATTTGCAACACATCAGCGAAGTTTAAGAAAACTCGGACACTTAGTTCAAAGCTTTGAATTTTTCAAGTTTCCGTGCAGCCATAGCTAGATGAGAATACTCTTACATTACAATTCGTGATGTCACACATGGACAATGATATAAAGAAATATAAATAACAAGAATTCAAATACATTTCCATTTTTCGTCAGCATATTGAAAGAGCACTTGGCTTCCCTCTTCAGAAAGCAGCGGAGAATGACAAACCCTTAGCATGATGTCAGTAACAAGTCGAGTGAATGTGTATTTTTCAATGAAGAAAAAATAAGACATTCTGTGGAATTCTCTTTATATTTCTTTATTTTGTCGTACATGCCTGACGTCACGAACCGCTACAGTTCTCTCATCCAAAGATAACTCAAAAGTCAAAACTTTGTTAAAAATTAATAGATTTTTAACGGATATTCCAATTCTCCTCAAACTTCACTGATGTGTAGCTCCACTATGGCATTCAGTCAATCCACGTGTGTACTATTTGGGTTTCATTTCCCATTTAAATTTAAATTTCCATTTTAAAATGGCAATCTCTCAAGATCAGTATAGCTCTGCAGTGATTACGATACTTGTGATGGATAAATTTGTCTATTTCAATTCATGGCAATAGAGGGAGGGACGTATCGTTTCATCATTTTTCTGAGCTAGTCAGTTTATATATTGCCCACTTGTGACTAGATGACTCTGATGTGACCTTTATCTAATTTGCATAATTTCTCATGAGACGCCACGAGGCCGATCGGATGAGATCACGACGTGAAAGACAAAAATGCTGCAGCTTCTAAACAAAATCGTTCTTTCTGATGATATAAATGCAGCTTCAGTAATAATTGATAATGATATAAGTATCAGAGACTGCAATCTGGAACGCCAACTGCATGCAGTTGCGCTTTGAATGTCATAACATTTCATTTTCGCCTTTAAACATTGGATAGTCAAGATTTCTAGGAGACATTGTGGGTGTTTTCATGCAAATATTCATATAAAAAGCGGAATCTAATCCTTAAAACCCCATCTCTCTCTCTCTCTCCATCTCTCTACTCCTAACTATCTCCTTCTATTATACTCTGCCTGTCTTTCGTACATAAAACCTAAAAAAATAACGCACACGTTGGCTATATTACAAATATAGCTGAATTCAAAGTGACGTGAATCAATGAATGATTCTTATAAAAAAATCAAAAAGTCTTGATTTAATCCTGAGTTGGTGACGTTGCTGTCTTTGTTGTAATTGTAGATAGACGGGTAGATAGATAGATACAGTTACGTAAATCGACCTTCACTTCAACAATGTGAAACATTTTTATATGTTGCGGCAAACATTGTACAGGCCTAATGGTATCAAAAAGGAGACATAAGTCGATTAAAAGGTGTGTACATTTCTGGTCGAGGTGAGGATTTAGCTTTTAACGTTTTGCGAGATATTCATAAACCACTTTATGAGATGTCAAAGAGCATGCAGTTCTAAGGGGTATCAAAAGTTTATTCGATAAAAATCGGTTTTGAAATGGCTGAGATATCCAAAAACAAGGTGAAACAAAGAAATCCTAATAAAGTTGTGGCATGTTGCCTTTTATTATTAGCACTTTTGGGGATATCTCAGCCATTTGAAAACCAATTTTCATCAAATAAACGTTGAATCCGTCTTAAAATTACATGCTCTTTCATATTTCATAAGAGGCTTTTCATTATCTCACTTAGGAATGTTCAAAACATGAATCCCCACCTGAACGAGTACTGTACAGTCCCTGTAAGATAAAATACATTACATATGCCTGAAATTTATCGACTCAGCTTTCCAGCTTTCTATCTTTCCAGCTTTCCTGCATTCGAATCAATTCCTCCAATATCATGCTAGATGGAGGTGAGAAGAAAAGAGAGGAGTAGAAAGATGCGGAAGAGTGGACACGACATGTGATGTAACTACTGTGACAGTGCGGTGTATTTCATAAACTTATTTAGCACATAGTATGTACATCTGTATTTCACGTTTTTCTCCCACTGCACAGGGTTCAGCGAATTTCAGAAACTGTTCAAAATAATGGCGCGCCCACTTTCACCAAAGAAACCTCTAAAGCGTCCCTACGAGCAAATACTCTCACGTCAATAGAGGATGGTAAGTTATGAGTACAATTAAATTAACATCCTGAGAGATTAAATCAGCCTTATCTCTTCGTTTCCAAGCGCAAAGCCGATGCTCGGAAGGGATAGCTATGGGCAGCTCCCAGTATCTCAGTCCCAAGCGTGCAAAGTCATGTTTGTTGAGTGATGTGAAAGCTGGTAGTTGTTTCTGCATTAGGGTAGGCCTACCTAGATCTAGGCCCTACTGCAATTAACATAGGATCTAATCATATAACTGCGAAGACACAGCCCGAACGCCGAACGAACGCGAAGCTCCCACAGTATAACTGTGTACAAGGAGCGCCCTGGGGTTAAGGGTCTAACGGTTAGGCCTTAGGCTTAGTACTAGTTTTCCTACTACTAGCTTTAGTCTGAACTACCATTATGCATTGTACTACAGTACAAATACGACGTGGTATTACTGGTAACACTACGTTTTTTGCTGCAATGGCAATGCTGGTACCGACTACCGTACTGGTAGATGGGTCTAGTGCTCTATAATCAAACTCAGGTAAATTTACCTCTCTACACTTCAAAATAAAGCCAAGGTCAGCTCAGTAGGTTGTTAGTACATCAGTCAGTCGACGACTGCAAAACAGAGAAACCGCAAACCGGATAATTGATGTCCTGCGTAATGTAAAATCTACCAATTTGCAATAACCGCATCGGCGACCCCAAAACGTGGTCTGCTATCCAGACGTCAACTGACTGACATTTCCCCTGATCTGCAGCAATGATTGGAAATTGGAATATGTCCTGTAGTGTATTCACACGATAATGACACTGACAGTTAACGTGTGTTTATTTTTAGTGAGATAAATGCATCGGCAGCCTCGAAACATTACTGATCACAGCTGTTTAGTTTGTGAGACAACTTCAATGACTGGTGCTGTGCCTGTCACTGGCACTGACTGCACAGCAGTGGCTACAGTACAATGCAGTAGCAGTATTCGATGAGTCGCAATATCGATCTTATTGTTAGTCAATATCAATCAAACAAACAAACAATGCCTGAAGAGATATTTTACTAATATTTCACTTTATTTCCTTATCAAGTTATGAAGTATGAAACATGGCAATATCATGCAGATAATCATAATATTAGTGAATTGGAAATAACATGTGTATACCCCTGGCATGATCATGTTAGAAAGTGCTCTCTTGTCTGGTCAAATCGATTATCTGGACGCATGCCGGTCCCGACCTGGCTGGATAATCGAGGTCCAACCATATTAACTGTAACATGCAATGTTTAGTCTACTTTGCATTTCTGACAATCATTAGAGATGACATCACACAGCCCAGCAGGCACTGCTGTATTTAAGCAAGAGAACTTTGGTCTTGTTCTGTTCTAACTTCTTCTAGACTCTGATTCTTTTACAGTTTCTACAATGTAAGTACTGCCCTGATCAGATCCACATACTATTGCATACATCATGATCATGTACATGTAGACTCTTTGATTAAAGTATGGGATGTGAACGCTAGAAGCAGTCTGCTTTTGACGTTATATGGATAACACTAATAAGACCCTATTATAGTCAGAAAGTCTCATCACTAAACTACCATTTGATCTAAAATCTTTAATCAATCTATATGCAGAGTCTCCTACCCCAATTCGTATATGAATTAAAAGAAACCTTCCTTTCCAATTTGTAATTAAAGAGAAATTTTATTACATACATTGACTTCGATATTTGGTATTTTGAATAATGCAATATGGTGAAATTTTCATTAGAAATAAATGTAGTGTTCATTTCATTTCATTTCATTCATTTAAATGAAAATGAATTTCACAACTTTAAGTTGTGGAATGTTAATGGTTCACTTGTCAAGTTACAAAAGAAAAGAAGAAGAAGAAGATTAAACATCTTAAAATTGATTTCTTCATTTATGTGGACAGTGAGAGACTCATGAAAAGCAATGACATGGTCAACTCAGTTATATGTGATTGTGACCAAATACAGTATTGTCATTTTTTTTTTGTGAATGGTGAAACTATGCAACTTTATTCATATACTAAATGCAAAAAACAAACAAACACTTGAGCAAATGAAATACAAAAACTTTCTTGGTTCATGCATGATTTTGAAAAAAATTCTTGCTTCAGTATTTTTTTTTTCATTACTGTTAACTTGTTGTATCTTTTTTCTTTGTTAGCATTACAAATACCTCCTTATTCGAGTCAGCTCTATGTGCAGTGCGGTAATGGCACTACAGACTTCAATTAAGGTTATGGTAGTTTGTTGTCATTTTTTTGTTTTTTGTTGTTCTTCACAGGTTCCAACAGTAATGTCTGGATAAAGAGGCATGCATTTATGGAGGTGATGTAAGTGTCTACTATCCAGAATGGATGAGTATTCGGAATACAGAGTTCCAATGGGTGCACACTTGGGAGATGGGAGCTATCCAAACAAGCTCAGCGGGATGAGGTCTGTTCACAGCATCTTGCCGTCCAAGCCGTACCCCTCGGTTCCCCCAAGAAGAGGCTATCAGGATTCTTTGAGTTTGACCGACCCAGTAGGCTCTGTGGACTCCCTCCTGTCAGGTCAGCCGTCCCTAAACGGAACGCTGGAAGATGGCAGCGTGGGGGAAATTCACATGCCCCCTCCTACCAAGCTCCAGCCCACACCAACTCCCCTTGAGCACTTCAACATTAAGGCCCGAGGCCTCCAGCTGCCGGTGAAACACACCAATCAGATCGGCACGCAAGTCGGCATCCTCTTACCCAAATATCACATTCATGCCCAGTCGAAGTGCATCATGTGTCGGGACTGTGGGATATTCTTCTCCCATGATTCCTTCTTGAGGCATCTCCACGACAACATCGGGCGCCGCAGAGAGTGCCAATCCACCATGTTGGAGCTCGGAATCGAGAATCCTGGTGTGCAGCAGATGAGGTTATGGGAAGAGTTCCTGTCCAAGTTGCGAGGAGAAAGCATCAAGCGTCCTCGCACATCATCATTTGATCCTGGTACTGCAACACTCGGGATGCCTCCAAGCAGGAACCATAGCGAGGGGGCATTGAACACACACGTGGCTGGGCAACCTTCACAATCACAGCACCCAGTCACGCACTACAGTCCCCGAACCAGCATGTACTCCGTGCGCAGAAGTCCCCCAAGAGCGCACACACCTCAGTCCTCGTACCCTTCGCAGAGCAGTCCCCAGAGACCTCCCAGTACAGAGGCTTCATCCATTGTTGAACTCAATAGAAATATCCAGGACACTGTGGATGCTTCGGAGAGACTCCTGAGAGAGACCTCCCACTACCTCGCCTCCACACAGAAGTCGCGGCATCGGCGGAATCGCTCTGTCAACTTGGATCTCAAGCCTGCACCAACTCCTCCTGTTGGGAGCAAACCTCTTGCATCTCGCTCTCTCTTCGACTCTGGACCCGCGGCAGCCCAGTCTCATCAACCTCCGGCTTCGGCCCAGTCAGATCAACTCCGCCCTTTGGCATTGGAGCCGTCAGACATTGCATCTCACCCTGAGAATGATAATGGTTACAGCACTGATGGCATCTCCAGGGATGCGAGAACGCTTGCTGGCGGAGATCCATCCACAGCTGGCCATAATTCTGGGAATTCGTTACGGTCGCAGCATAGGCACTTCTCCGATAGACCAAACGGTTCAAGAGGACTTGGCAATCCACCACCTGTAGTCAAGTCTGAGCACCCACCTCAGCCTGACAATACCTCTCAGTTCCCTTTTCCTCCCAGTATTATAGCTCCCAAGACTGGATATGATCTGAAAAAGTACCAGAAAGAAGGTGAGCTCTAATCAGCAATTGTTAAAGTAGCACTTAACATGCATATCATATCTGTTTTTGGAGAGTCGTCTGAATGTGCTACTTTGTTTTTCCCCTATAAATAGAAATAGAAAGGGTCATGGAATAACAGTTAATCAGTGATATACCGATTGTGAGTGTGATGCAAGATTTCGCATGAGGTGAAATGATATAGGCGCTCTATTCAACAAGGCAAAGCATAGATGAATAGTGCCCCTCACCTTTCACCAAGTGCACAATCTTATTCCATTGCATGAGTAAAGACCGTAGAGTACCAGTATTCGATTTCTAAAATACAAGACCCGGACATCAATGAATGTGGTCCACACCAATTCTTTAATTCAGTACAGAAATGACAAAGTACTTTTGTATTTTTGAATGAAAGGCGAATACTAACTCGTACGTGGCACAGTACAGTCATATGCAAATGAAAGCAATCAGTTGAAAGTTGTTGACAGTAAAATGAATGACTGTATGTTCACTTGCAGTGAGTGCATGTGGCAAAGGTATGTTTATTTCGACATCAGAGATGTGCAAGGGTGCAAGAACTATGAGTTGATCATGATTTTAACACAGGAGTCAATATAAATTGGTGACGTCAGCCGTGTGCTGTCCATTTCTGCTTTCAAGAACAAAATTGCATACAGTAGTAGTACAGTTGTAGCTCAACAGTAACAGCATGCATTGTTACTTTTAACTACATGTCGCATGATAAACAATCAACCAATCAGATAGCTAGAATATTTTGAAGTGCTGTATGATTGAGCATAGATTGATGACAAAGTCATGCATGAAATTTCTCTTCAGAGGGACATATTTTTCTTTTTTTTTTTTTTTTTTGCTTTATCAATGTTAAATGTACAGTAGGCATATGAGATTTGATGATGATGATGATGATGATGATGATGATGATGATGATGATGATGATGATAATCATTTCATTATCATCAGTACTATTGCTACTTTCACTACTTCTGTCTGGAGTAGAATGCAGGTTTGCAAGTGATCTTTTATCAATAACAATGAATCACAAAGTGTGTCAGAAGTAACAATTTTCTTGTGAAACAGTAATTTATGATGATGAAATTACTAAATGGTGTCCCGTAGATCCTCTCTTCATCCTGCAAACTGCCCAAGAGCTTCTTGCCCTGGCCAGTCACCGAGTCCAGGCCATGAAGGAAGAGGGTTCCCTTGGAAACGGAATGCAAACTCCCCCAAGTCCCGGTGAGTTTGGTCTTCAAGGTTAACAATGTAAATTGCAATGTCTGGTTTCAAGGAATGCTACCCTGGCATTTCGGTCAAACCAAAAAATACTTACAATTGCAATGCCACATGGGGTTCAATTTTTTTTTTTTTTTTTTTAAATCAAAAGAGTAAAATCTGATGAACAGAGCAAGAGTAGTTTAATCAAAATCAGATCTGAAGTAACAGTATTATCGAATGTTAAAGACTCACTTTGATTTTCATCGCAGTGATGTCTGTAAGATTTGTAAAATAAGGGTAATTATTAAGTGTTGAATCACAACAGAAGGATTGGGACATGTATGTGGAGATTTCACTACTCGCAGAAATAGGAAAGGAAATTTGCAGAGGAGGTCACCACTCGGACATGCTGGTAATGGTTGTTAGTTACCAACTGGGTATGTGCTCTGACGGTGACTAGTCACGCTTGCTATTGACCATGCATGCTTTTGTCTAGAATCACAGAAGATGTATATGTAGAGCAAATGCTGGGATTCCATTGCCTTTTACGCTCCTATCTTTCACCTTGCAGGGCGGGACAATGAATTTCTCCAGCTTTACCACGAGGAGCGCTCCAAGAGGCGGAAGTACGAGACTCAACTGCAGGAGATGCAAGGTGACCTATCAACTTGGTGCATGGTGCCCATCTGCCATTGCATCTAAACTTTCAGATTAGAGAGATGGTGGCTATTTTGTTGTTATAGTCTTTATAACAGGACAGACATTGCAAACCATTGTTGTTGTTGCCAGCATCATCACAGTATCATCATTGTACAACTGACAGAAAGGGTGTCGGGTCAGACCCCCTCCTGTTGTTCATGTAGTCTTTCCCACGTTCCCACTCCATTCTTCAATTTGAAAATAACTTCTTTTTTTTTTTAAATTTGGGCAGCAACGTTTGGTTTACATTGTAATTTAATTCTGGAAAAAGTCCTGATAACAATATATTTTTTTCAAGGAGTGAGGAGGCTAAGATATTGCAAAGACTCTTGAGCAGACCAAGATTTCATTAAAACATGAGAAATTAAATAATTTAAATTCTCCATGAGAGTAATCTGGGTATTTCTCGCTTCTCTCTGTTTATCTTCAATGTTAAACCCAGATGCCCTCAAGGAGGAGCAGCGTCAGCGCAAGGAGCTCGAGATCCAGTTACGGGCCCTCAAACTCCAGAGGTGATGATTGCCATGACGATCAGAGGTGGGCGGTACATGGGAGAGGAGTTTCCGGGTTCTATAAGTGGGTATTGGTACACTGTCTTACCTGCACACACAAGAGCAGGAGTCACACCTTTATATAAATTTCTGGCACAAATTGTAACTAATCAAGGGTTTAACCTGTTGAGGACGGGCTGATTTTGCCACAACATGCATTTGCCATAGACACTTGTCCAAGTATACTTGGGACTTGTCCTCGATGGGGTAACATCATTGTCACTCATGGTCATTGTGTCTGAGTGATGTCACCATTACAACATAATACCCCCTTCCACTGACCATTGGTGGTTCACCTGCTCCCCAAAATGCAAAAGTTTCAGCATTCCGATAAGATCCGATGAGAGAAAAGGAGAGAAATCCTTCCCTTTTTCCTTCCACAGCAGTCAACTGTAGTGCTACATTAGCAAGCTCTTTGTAGCGCAGAATGTGTTGTACTGACTGAAGAGGGTTTAACATCATAAAAGGATGGATGAAATATCTCTACAATGCAGTCATAGTGTACAAATGATGCACAGGTCTGAAATGCATCAGTAGAAATAATGTGCATAAGGTAACTATGGAATGTCTAACCCACTCAGCTTTGCCTTGTGGGTTTAGACTATATTCCATAGTTATCGCATGCACACTATTCCTACTGATGTACGAAAAAGACACATACGTCATCTCTTTTATAGAATTCGCAATTTGTTGTGTTGTTTTTTCCCCCCAGAAATCCAGTTTTTGATCATGAAACGTGATAGCACATTTACTGGATGCATTTCTTTTTGGCTTGCCATACATGAAAACCCATGCATCTAGTAATTACTGGCTGATTGGTGGTAATTTACCAGATACATGGTTAGTTAGCCAATGGCCGTCTCCTACTGAGTGCGCGAATTCTTGCTTAGTGTGCAAACTCTTGCTACAAGTGCGCAATAGCATGTTTACAGTGGCTATCATCAGTACGGCAGCATGCGGCCAGTGAAAATCAGTACATGGCTCTCGACCAATGAGATGGCAGAATTTTTTTGACCTGCCATACTATAACATATATTGTGTGCCTACTGAAAGGGAGATTCCACTCGCCTGTTCAGGGTGCCATTAAAGATTACATTAAGATCAGCTAAACAAATATGTAGAAGTTTCTTCAGATTCAGGCTTGAACTAGGTACAGTACCTGGTAAAGTTTGGCGTTTTAAAGCTTCAGCTGTTTTCTCACATCAGTGAAGTCATTTGCAACCACTCTATGCAAATTAGATGAAGTGATGATATTATCACCTCATAATTCTCATATTTGTTTGTGCATTAGGAGTAATGTTTTATAAGAAACGTTCATTTGGTCTTCAATGTAGTACCGACAACCTCCTCACCCATAAACGTAGTGTTGCTAATAAGTCCTTACTACAATTTTACTGTATTAAGCTGTTATTTTGGCGAGGATTTAATTTTTGTGAATTTCTCGAATCACAGTTGGACCGCGAATTTAACAACATCCAAAAATGTCACCATACGCTTAGGTAATAGTGCACTTATGAAGGCCACTGTGTCAATTCGCGAAAACAACATCTTGCAAAAATGTCTATGACCTCCTCATTCGCAAAAATATCTGTACATGAAAATAAAAGCATGTACAGTATGTCCCCCCAAAAAATTACAACGGGGCCTTCCGCAATGATATCTTTAAAAATAGTGAATCAATCCAAATACAAATTCAGGGTATGAAACTATAACTCATTGCCCACATCTTACAGAAAACCCCACTCGATTTGCTTCAGTGGTCAAAGAGAAATACGGAATTTTGTAGAGGATGTCAGGAATCTCTTCTGTCCAGATTCTGTCTATTATTCACACACATGAGCATTGAATTGCTAAAATTGGAAGAATCAGACTCATGACATGCTTTACAACAATCCGCATTTCTCTGTGACCGCTTAACCAAATTGAATGGGGTTTTCTGCAAAATAGAACTAAGATGTTATATTTTAAGACCCTGAAGTAGCCCCTCGACAGGTTGATCATATTGGGTGTTATCAACTCGAAAATCTGATTGTAATTTTTGGGGAGACTTACTGCAGTATGTCCCCCCAAAATTACAATCAGATTTTCGCATTGATAATGCCCAATATGATTACATTCTTTAAATGCTACTTCAGGCTCTTAAAATATAACATTTTAGCTCTATTCTGCAGAAATCCCCATTCGATTTAGTTAAGCGGTCACAGAGAAATGTGGATTGTTGTAAAGCATGTCATGAATCGGATTCTTCCGAGTTTAGCATTTCGATGATCTTGTGTGTGAATAATAGACAGAACTTGGACAGAAGAGATTCCTGACATCCTCTACAAAATTCCGTATTTCTCTTTGACCACTGAAGCAAATCGAGTGGGGTTTTCTGTAAGATGTGGGCAATGAGTTATAGTTCCATACCCTGAATTTGTATTTGGATTGATTCACTATTTTTAAAGATATCATTGCGGAAGGCCCCGTTGTAATTTTTTGGGGACATACTGTACAGTATCTAATTTCTCTGCTTTAGAAAAAAAAAGTGATTATTCTAATATTCTTCTTTCTCCATGTAACCTGACAACTGTCTGTGAGTGTGTATTTGTGTTTTGTTCTTGCTGTTGTTGTTTTGCCTATCATTCAGTAACTATATGGGACCATTCCACCCCAGAAAAGGGAAATATTAAGCAAAGGGAGAAGGTAGTGTGAGTGGTAGATATTCTGACTAAAGGATTTAACTGTGCAGTAGAAACCTCTGAATCACCCACTGGAAAATGCATAACTAAAATGGTTTTGAGATGCCTTCCTAGTGAATGATCAAGACAAGTGACCAGTGGCCATAGATGACCATCCATCAATGACCGTCCATAGATGACCAATCATCAATGACCAGCCGTAGATGACCTCAGACTTATAGCCCCTTAACCCGCTGAAGACTAGTCCCAATTATATTTAGCAGGTGTCTATGGGTAATGTGTATTATAGCAAACTCAGTGCGTGCTCAACAGGTTAAGTGTGCCCGTAAATCTGTGCTGTTCATTTGTAATACTGTATTATAAAGAGGAACTACCTGTGTCTTCTGCTCAGCTTCTCTGCATGATTGCACACACACAATAGTGAAGCAGTAGCCAAGGCAGGGGGCCTTTTCTTTGCAGAGATTAATGGTACTTCTAGCGCTTCTTAGAAATGCCACAAAGCCAATGAGCATGACCAGAAAGAGACAATGAGAACTCTTTGAAAAGAATCTTTGGACAGCCAGATAGACTTCAGCTCAGAATTTTTGTTTGTCCCAATTAAATGAAAGGGTAATTCCACAAACCCCTCTCAGTATAAATACATTTTCTTTGCAGTGCTAAGTCTGTGTGTCTTCTCAAGTGGCATGAACACAGCTAATTTCTGCGATATCTTCACAGTTCAGCTCCACTGAGTTGACAACTTCTACCCTGGTGACCAATAAGAAATATGTCTACTGCCCTCTAGTGTGCATGTTAGGCCAGCACAGTACCAAAACCTAGCTGCTTCCTCTTGGCACAGTTGTATCAGACTAAGGTATTCTGGAATGGTCTCAGAAAATCTACCAAAAAGGGGCAATGGCCTGGTTATAAAGGCTGTATTTTGTTGTTCTTTTTTAATGGAGCAGAGGTGCCGATTTGATACATGAAGTGCCATGTTTAATCAAAGATTGGCAGCTTGTCTTTTTATTATATGCTTATCTGGTCACTTTATATGCCGGCAGCCTTTCAGAAATGCATGTGATTTTTATACTGCCATGAATAATGGAAAGGCCCAGGGATAGGTCAGTTTTGGACACCTGGATGACACTTGAGAGAGAGGGCTTCAAGGGGGATATTGTGAGCTGTATGCATGCTGTTATTGAGTGCATTATGGGAACATAATAAGATTAAGTAAGATTGGCAGGTGCTTATTGTAGTCAAGAAATATTTGGTGATTGTTTTTGTTTCATTATGATATAGATTTTTTTTTTTTTGTGTGTGTGTGTGTGTGGGTGGGGGGTGAACCTTTATGAGAGATAACAAATTCCACTTACTACTCCACCAGATGAAAATGTTGTGATTTTTGTTTGTTTGTTTCTTTGTTTGTTTTCATTTGACGAATTTGATTGGGACCAGCCAGTCAAAAAAGAAAAATAGAATAGAGGCTTCTCTGTTTAAGGGCATTCCTTTGTCTCAAAATGTTCCACAGAACAGCATCAGTGTGAACCAATCAGCGCATGAGGATTTTCTTCTTTTCATGGAACTTTCTTTCCACTTTCACACCTCCCAGCCATAACTGTCTCTATTTACCCTCACACTGGTTGTATGGCATTTGAAGTTTTTTATCATCATATATAAATGTATATATTCATTTGAATTCATTCATTTAATTGTTTATTAATTTGTTACTGTGTATCACAAAACCAACAAAAAAGACTCAAAATAGTTAAAATGGGTCAACCTCGTCATTCTCTAGGTATACTACTTTCTGAAAGAGCATTTCTTTTTCTACATATTTTTAATAATTTGGGATCATAAAACAAATGGGAAATTGTGATTTTTGCAGTTTTCTCCCACATTCTTCTTTTTTCAGACTAGTGCGATTAGGTGGAGATCTGTTTCATTTCTTGAAAACCCTTTACACACTCTAATGACTTTTGTGCAAGGATGGTGCTACTGCTTTGAGAGATAGTATTAGTCATGAATAGAATGTGCTAATAGATTGTGCCAATTTTCAATTTAATCTGATAATCCCTTCATTGTGGTTGCTACAGAGTTTCACAATCTGCCTTTTGTCCCATTCATTGCACAGAGTGCAGTATGGTGAGATTAATTAAGCACTGGGATAGACCCTACACTTCAAAGCCTCTTTTCCCAGTAAATACTTTCCGAGTGTGTGCTTTCTTTCCATCATTCAGATAGGTTAGGAAAGGCCATTTGTATTGAGTTATACATTGTTTTGAAGCTTTAAATCTGCTCTTGAAGAATTTGCCCACATCTGAAAATCTATGTCTAGTGACTTTTGATGATTGTGCGATGCATGGTGACATCTATTCATTTATTAATTCATTCATACTTCTGTTCAGAGAGTGCAGCCTCATTAGCTGACGTGTAGTCAGCATCCTAAAGTGCAGGCCCACTCCATACTACAGATGACATTAAAAATAGAGTAGGATCAGACAGACAGAATGGCCGGCATTCCATCAAATTGTTACCATATAAAGACAATGACAGCATTAAAATTTTGTTTGTTTGTTTGTTTGTTTTTGTTTTTTGAAACATCAAAATTGCTTCCTTTGGCATACAAATGTATGCCCATTTCAACAGGTGACAGTAGTATTTCCCCGTAAGTCTTTCACTCTTATTCACACAAAACTCCAAATTCTCCCTCCCTGCCCCCTTCCCCCGCTTTCTTTTTTTAGATGTAGAGATGGAAGTCATCATTCATCTCTAATGATTGTAGGATTGTAGTAATGGAACAGTGATGGGCTTTACGAGGGCATCCATTGGTAGCTGCTAAGCTAACATATAACACCTCTCTCTCTCTCTCTCTCTCTCTCTCCCCCTGTTATTGAATCTCACAGAAGTTGCTGGTATATTGCAGGCACACACCTACACACACACCCACTCACCCTCACACCCACTCACCCTCATACCCACTCATCATTCTGGGATCACCCTCATATTCACCCACACACACTCACAGACACTCACACTCACACACACACACACACACACAATGATCACGCTGTATTTGCTGAGCCCTTGCCCTGTGCTCACAGTTTTATGGCTTTCACATTTTGGTGTTAGGTTAAAGACATAATTTACCATTTACAAGATGAAACAAAAACCCAGCATTAGTGCTTTAACCCTATTCTAACTGGGCTATTTGAGACCAAGTTTTTACTGGGGGGCTCAATTTGACCCCCCCTTCAGATCTCGGCCGCCGATCACATGATCGCCGCAAAATTTTGCCTGAACATAGAGCCGGATGTCAACTACAAGATTACATTTTATTATATTTTTTAATAAATTAATTATGCAAATTTACGCATGAAATCATATTTTCACCTATAACTCCATCAAAAAGAATGAAGGATTGCTAAATTTTTGTGTCAGAGTTCCTCAAGACACATCAAACAATTTTCTTGTAAAAAAATAGCGCAATCAAAATCAGTTTCTTTTGTTTTTTATTGTTTTGTTAATTTCTTATGTATTTTATTGTTTTTTGACCTTTTGTTTTCTATTGTTTTTTTGCCAAAATTTGTTGCAGGCACTTTTTCAAGCTTATCTATATTAGAATTGATTAATTTCAATGTTCAAAAGTTGAAAGAATCTAATTTATATCAATTACGCAAAAAAACCACAATTTGCATTGGATTTGCACACAAAATCATGAATTTGAGCTGTTTTCGGGTTGACATGCATATGCAAAACATTGCGTAACTTCAGAACGGTGTACCCGGACGTCGCAAATTTGGTCTCAAAATATGCGGGAGACTTCAATGAAAAAAGTCATGAAACGACGCGGCAAAATCTTTGCGCGTTGCAGAATCGTGGCACGAAATGTCGAAGGGGGGTCAATTTGACCCCCCCCCCAGTTAAAATAGGGTTAAAACAGTTCCAAAATGTGAATTTGGGATAGAAACAACCGCTGTAAAAATTTGAATCAGTATAGTCAATGTAAAGTATTGTTAAATAGACAAAATGTGAATTATAGTTATTATAAAAAAGGTTGCCAGACTAAACCATCTATAGTTATGGTTTAATGAGTAAAATACTGATATCTTTTAGGCTTTAGTGCGAAAATTTTATATGGTATAAAATGTTTTGTGATAAAACAGACCTGCATATATGTGTCAAATGTGATATCTTGAACATTTTTACATCACTGTTCCCAAAGGAAAACAGGACCTTTAAAGGGTGGATCCAGGCTGGCTGGTGGAAGGATGGGGGGGGGGGGGGGTGTGAATTGACTCTCTGTGTTTTAACCTTTTTTTTGTGTGTGTGTCTGTTGTTGTTTTTCCCCCCATGAGTGGTGAAATGGGAAGTACCCTCACAATTTTTTGTTCATTCGTTGCCGAGGTGGGTTTGGTCGCAGCCCTAAGCCAAGGCCCTGCCCCACCTCTATCCCGCCCCTGATGACGCGACTTTGTGAGGGTCAAGAACCCACTCTGTACGTCAACCCGTGGGCTTCTGTCTGGAGTCTAGTCAACTCAACTCTGCTTGAACTCCACTTGAACTCAACATGCTTTCTAAAGTTTCAGAGGAGAGTTGAATCTCCAATTTCTTTTACTGTCCTGTGCTCGAAGGCCTCAATTTGTTCCAAGTGGATGGCCTACGTGCAGAGAAAGTCACCTAATGAGTGGGGAAATATCTCGGTTAACTGGGTTTACTACTGCATGTGTGTAAAATTAACCTATAAAATGCTGCGGGTAAACTGCTTCCGGCCACTTTAGGGGCCAAAAGAGTACATTTTGTACCTTTTTGATGATATTAGCTGGTATTTTGGTGAAAACTCATAATATGAACACTGGAACACATTCATTTTCATCAAAGTAATGCAGAAAAATGAATTTTATCATAAAAATGAACTTTCACAGCTACAAATGATGTCAAAATAAGCATTTTTGCACAAAGTATCACTTAAAAACAATTATTTAGGACTACATCGACATTGCAGTCAAGCTTAACAATTATTCGAATATCTTGGCAATGAAAAGAGATAGATATCTAAAAGTTTCTGTATTCCTTTCCTAAGATGCTAGTTTACACAATTGTAAAAATTTGGAAAACCTAACAGTAAAATTGGAAAAATTTAACTTTGAAATTATAGTATTTTTCAATACGAACTTTATTTTTGGTGTAAGATATCAAAATAATAGTTGATATCTATAATAAGGGTTTCTGTAGCTCATTCGGTAGAGCACTGAGCTAGCAATCCTGAGGTCTCAGATTCAAATTCTGATCATTCCATTTTCTTTGCTCAATATTTTACTTATAAAGTAACATTTTGTTAGAGAAAAATTTAAATTGATCTGACCTCTTCAAATTGGTGTATAGCATTGCATGGATACTAGAAACATAATGATTTCCAAAAACTGGAGTAGTTTAAAAACTAGAAAAGCATGAATACCTTCAGCAGTTTAGGGGTTAATTACCAGGTATGCGAGACATCAGATCATGAGCTTTATTCAGACATGGATGCAGCTGGAAATTAGGAACTGGGTCTCTTTGCTTGAACCATGAATTTCTTCTTGCCCCTTTTGGATAGCTGATTGATATTCTTTTAATCTTTATGACCATGTTGTACTGTAAAAGTGGAAATTTTTGTGGTGTTGAAATTTTCAAGTATTTCGCGCAACCAGAAACTAGTGCAAAAATAAAAGCATACAAATATTTTTGCTTGCCGTATGTTCCATTAGTTGATGTCTTGAATCCGTGGAATTAAAAACATGCGAAAGTCTACTTGCCCAGCCATGCGCGAAAAATTAGTTGCACAAAAATATCCGCTTTTACAGTATTCAAACACACACCAGGAGACAGTCTGGTGATTTGGGTCCTTCTCGTACATAGAGGCTGGCAGTTTTTGCAATTTGGCATAATTGCAGTTGCCACATCAGCTACTCAATGCTAACATCTGCTTTGTTGTTACCTATGTGCTGCTTTATCAAAATATAGATACTCCGAGAAAGTTGCAATTTTTGGAAATTTGCTCATTGTGAAATGAGAACCCAATTTGAACACAGAAAAAGGAAGGGAAAAAATATATGCCTGCGAATGTTGATGACATAATGTCTGTTTGATGCGTGACATTTATCAAAGTACAAATAAGACATAAAAAGAGGGTGGAGTCTTTGAAGTCATATCATGCTTCCGTATGGCCATACATGAATTATTGAGACTGGGACTGTGCTGGAGACAAAGGCAGTCAATATTGACTAATCACCAATAATCTCTTTTGTCAGACGAGCTGTTTTGCAGAGAACTGATAAGAGCAGGGTTGTATAACTTATCTGATGGCAGACTTGGCAGCAATGAATCTGAAAATGACGGAGTAGTTCATTGCTATTGCCAATGCAGAAATGTTTGTAAAATATCATAACCATATTTTTTTATAACATCCCCAGCGTCTTTCATAATATTCAGTGTGGCAGGAAGAAGAAGATTCGTTTCTTGAGCAGTCAACTAATGAAAAGGTCAACTACAGAGTGACATTTTCCTCGTAAAAATTTATATGAATGGCTGCCTGAAATCCAGCTTTTTCAGTCATTGTTTCCCACTGCGTAGGCCTTCTTCCATTTTTTTTTTTAAATTGCGTAGACAGCCTCTTCTCTTTACCAGAGTTAATGAGGCAATCTTCTGTGAGAATGGTACCAGCACTAAATCGGTTGGTATCAGGGTAAAGCTGTCTTCTCTTCATTTCTTTAATTGAGGATTTAAGGATAAGAAAAAAAATTAACAACAACAAAGGCTGGTATCACATGCCTTAAGCTGTTGAGAAAAGTTAGGTAATAGTGATCATTTGAAATTAGATGGTCAGTAAAATTTGCTGGAATAGTTGAACTTTGAATATAGGAGTATATTATGTGACATTCTCTCTCTCTCTCTCTCTCTCGCTACGCACACACACACACACCCACATCCACACACATAGACAGACAGACAGACAGACACATATCAGGAGCTCTCTCAAGCAATAATTGGCGCTGTGCGTACACTCTGCATTTATACAACCTTCTTCTGGCACCATCTCACCCAGTATAGTAGATCTACTCAGACTAATCACAACTTGTTGTATTGAAGGACTTGTATAACAGAATATGTATGTGGGTGTATATGGTGGGGGGGGGGGTAGGGGAAAGGGTCCATTGATTAGCTGCTATTAGTCATGCGGACCGATTTCACCTGTTTTGCAGGAATGAACAAAGTGTCTGTCTCGACTGTAATCACTATGACATTGAGTGATATTAGCAGCAATCCATCTTTCCTTTCATGCTAGTAGCTTATAACACACAGATTAGTTGCTTACAGCTGAATGGGAGAGAGAGAGAGAGATGGAGAAAAGAAAAGAATGAAAATGTAAATGAAAATAGACTTTACACCCACATGAAATCAGACATTGGAAATTGTGTAGATTTATCAAATTTCAGCCAGCGATTGCACTTAAGCACCAAGCCAATTTTTCTCTCATCTCCTGTGTGCCTCCTTACCCCTCCCCCCCCCCCCAAACTCATTCCTATCACACACAATACGAGGCAGTCTGAGCTGGAACAGAATGGAAAGTCTACCACTCACTTTGATGAAAATAGAAGCAAAATAAAACCACCTAAAAGTGCATATATTGATGTTGATGTTGTTATTTCTATATACCCTCTTTGTCTGGCTGCACTGATGGGTTTTTCCATGTTGGCCATCTGCCAATTTTTTCTCTCTCCCTTTCTCTTTCTCTCTCTCTCTTTGTGTCTCAGAAAAGCAATAAATCTCCTCCAGGTAGAAAAAAAAAAAAAATCCTCACTTTCATGAATGTGCAATGCGCGATGAAATTCGTGAAACACATCAAAAGGGAAATGAAACCCAAACATACATGTGGATTGAGTGAATGCAGCAATGTTAGTAGAACACGTCAGTGAAAGTTTAAGGAAAATCGGACAATCCGTTCAAGAGTTACGAATTTTTGAAATTTTGGTGACGAGACCGCTGGATCAGAAGACTTCTACAGATCATGACATCACATATGCACTACAATTTAAAGAAAATGTAAAGAAAATTCCCCAAAATATTATTTCATATGACAAGAGCACATTCCCCGGCCATGTTACCGACATACATGTAGGCCCTATGTCGAGAGTAATGTAATTCCCCCTGCTTTCTGAAAGAGGAAAGTCTAGTGCTCTTTCATAATGCTAGAAAAGTGAAATTACTTCTCCATACATGTCGAACAGCAGACACGTTCAGCCATTCAAAGTGTGTGACATGTACACGTGAAAAAAAAGAGAACCCCTATAGCTAGCAGACTCTGAAAATTTGCAATTACTACAAGCTCTGAAAGCATTATTTTTTTCCCTTCGTGGGTGAGTGGCTGTAGCAGGCAGTGAGGGAGTGTATGACTGCACAGAATTTTAGATGCAAGGCCAGAAATATTCATAAGGTGCCATTCATTTTCATGGTGATGCGTGTAGGACACGCTGTGAATTTTTTCTCAGTCTCTCTCTCTCTTCTTCTTCTGCATGTCCTTCTTCTCCTTCTATTCCACTTTCTTCTTCTTTCGCTCCTTTTATTTCTTTTCCTTCTACTTCTCATCCTTGTCCTCCTTTGTCTTTTTCTTCTCTACAACCAGCACCTAAAATTATCTTTATCAGTAAAAATATCATTTATTTCATTTTCTTCTCTCTCTTTTTTTTTTTTTTTGTCAGTAAACCGCATGGGTTAGCAGAGGCTAAAGAAAGAGAAGAACTGTGTCTCAATGTGGTCATTTTACTGTCAATTATCTGATGCTATCATTCGAAGCATTTTACTGCTAACTAGATGCAATGTAAGAGTAGCGTGCTGACAATAATTATGTATGTTCCTGTGTGCTGCCCTGTATAATGTATTTGTCTACAAAGTGATGTGAGTATGCATCCATGCACATTTGCATGTAATTGAGGTTGACATTTGAATGCAGATGCCCATATCGTGCTGACAGTAGAAATTAGAGCTGAAGCATCTTGCTACGTGTATAGTTTTGATAAGTAATGCTACTCTTCTTTGATTGTTATTTTGAAACATTATCCTCAACGTTTATGATTATAAACTTGCACCCGTTGCATAATTGAATGATTTTCTCATTCTTAGTACTTAAACCTGTGATGTCAGTAAACTTTAATCTTTTTTTTTCTTTGTCATTCAACTACATGCATAGCAATGTTTGTTCGTTTGTGTGTTTTGGTTTTTTTTTTTTACAAACATGCAATCTTGCTGCCCTTTAGTTCTCACATGTATGATTTCTTTATATAATTATATAGGTGTCCTCATACTTAGCTGAAATACTTGGTATTTATATGCACAGTTGCTTTATGAGTTTAACATTGAATCCTTTTATGGTAACATACTGTAAATTCAGGAACAAGATCATGACTTATCACACCAGATCACTGTAAATATATATAATGTTATATTTACCCTGATTTTAGGGATTATTCACACTTCCTGTACAAATCAAGCAAACCTACAAGCAAATACCTGTGCATTGGACGACACGATGAAGTCCAAACCCTAGAGACCTGAAAACCAGAGATCTGATGACACTTTGACATAGAAACAGGTGTGCATGCTGTAATATAGGCCCTCAGTGATTGATGTCGTTTGTGGACCTATATTTTTGGATTGCATAGAGTGACACATGTATGGAGCATTGTAGATTTACAGGGAAGGCATGAAGCAAGGGAAGTCAATAGGGTTCTGTTTATCCATCTAGCCACCTAAATTTAGCATTCCTTTGTACAGAGCAAATATACACATGTACAAAATGGTCCTCACAAATCTTTGAACTCTAGTGGAGGTTGCGGAGTTTTCATGTTAAAAGCAGATGCTTTAGCTTGCCCGTCACACTGCATTTAGTATGATGTCAAAATAATGTCAAGGTGACCACGGATCGGGAGAAGGTGCTGCCTCCATTCGCTCAATTACACCTGCCTTCGTCCTTCGTCCACCACCGGATGTCGCCCCGTCTCGAGTGACCTCACCCTTTAATGCAGATGGCCTCGCAATTGGCAATGTGGTGGGCCCACCGCGGGCTGTCGTAATAATATGTCTGCTGGATGAGTTGTAATTTTGTTGATTGGATTCCCTCGCCGTCCCCGCGTGCACTCTCCATTGGTTCTTCCCCTCTTCTCTCTCTCTTTCTGTGCCAGTTTTTCCCCATCTCTAACTTACCTCTCTCCCTCACACACTCACTCTTTCCATCTCTGTTTCCCAGGCATCCACCGTCTCCCCTTCATCCATCAGTTCCCTGTCGCCTCTTCCCCCATCACCCTCTCCTCCCCCGCTTTTCATCATTACGTGCTCCTCCCCTTCCACTGCAAGACTGCGCAACGTAAAGACGGTGATTCTTCTTCTTCTTTGCGAATATTGCACTTTCGTCCCCCGCATGTTTTTCCGTACGATGGCGCTAGGTTTCCGTTTTGGGGGGAATTCTTTTCTCCGTCTCGATCTTGCGCAATGAATGCGCCACTCACTGTCGTCATGGTGCAATTTAAAGATTGTCTGACGGGCATGTGCCTTTCTTTGCTCATTGTTTATATGTTTTGCCCAAACTTCATGCCTGAATGTGAATCATACTTTTCTTCTTCGGCATGATTCACGTTGTCTTCATCTTCTTTGTTAGATTCTGTTCCGTCTCCTCAGGGATACCTTCGTTTCCTCCATGCATATTTTTTTATCATTATTTTTTTGTTTGTCCTGTCGTCTTTGTCTATTTGCTCCTTCACAACATCCTCTCCTCTTGCCGTAAACCAAACATGACTGTTCTGGCACTGCTGTTGATGATGCAATGGTCATTGTGCAATGTTCAACATCTTTGTTTGTTTGTGTGTTTGTTATCTCTGTCCTAGTCCAAGCAGACACTGCTTCCCGATGCAGAACATTAGCGTACATGGTCGTATGGATTGTCTATTGCCAGTCATCAGTCGGTCCTCAAAGCTACCGCTAGATGAGCATTTCGTGATCAGTTTTGCGATGAAAAACTTCCATTTTTATGATGCTCTGCACTTTTGAAGCTGTTGAATACAAAGTGTTGGGACTTTCATCGGTGCTGTATTGAGATGCTCCTGTTGTCGTTACATCTCGTACCCGCATGTTCCAAAAACTTACTCTTCCCATTGTTCACCACGCTCTATGTTGTCAGTTTTGCATTCCACACATCTTTTTTAGATGTGATAAGCCTCGCATAAATGTGTCTACCTGCATTTGTTAACTCTACCAAAGCGGTTATCCATGTTCTATTTATTTTTTTTTTTTGTCTTTCCTTTTGCCATATCATGTTTATTTTGATTCCTTTCTTGCAAATAAAAGCATGCGTAGGTGCAAAAAGTGCATGTTTGACAGTTCTGGGAAAAGCATTGAGTAGATTTTCATGACAAGGGCAAGGTTACTCTGACTGTTTTGACAGTGATCAGATGGCTGTAATAAAAGATTTATTCCTACAGGTTACTTTCGCTCCTCAGAAGACAGGCGTTTATGGGATAGGAGTGGTGGGATAAGGGAGAAGCTCTGGTAGAGGACTGAGCTCTCACACCATTCTAGTTCAAATGTTTAGATCGGTGGAAGATTTTTATTTTAGTATGATATCAGTTTAAGTAATATCGGATTCCATAAACACAATAAGGCAGCAAGTGGGAGAAGTGGAAGTTTTTGAGACTATGAAACATGCTTGTGCTCCTTTCTTTATAAGTGCATATTTCAGGCATGTGTGTATGTGTGTGTGTGTGTGTGCTATTTTTCTTACAAAAAAAAAAAATAATGCCTCTTTCTCACATTTCCTTTCTATTGCATGTGATTGCCATTGCCTAATGTTTCCAAGGTGCATTCCCTCTCATCTAGAGGAACCTTACCCCACTTACTCCTGTCAGTAATGAATCCATGAATACCTCTTTGTCTGCACAGACAGACAGTGTCATCCTTGTGGTGGTGCCCCCCCCCTCCACCCCAGCCCCACCCCCTCAGCTGACCCCACCCGGTATATCTTCTCCCCATGTCTTTGTTGTGATCAAATCCAACCATCTGGCCGCTAGTAAAATAGACCCACTTCTTTGTCTCCTCAAGTTCTGCTACCTCATCTACCTCCATCTTTCTCTCGCCCCCTCCACCTCTATCCCTCTCTCTCCTCCTCCTCCTCTTCCTCCTCCTCACACATTTTTTGATGCCAGAATATATTGTACAAATCTACAGATCCGACTTTTCTGCCCTCTGACAATTGGACATATAAAAGGTGGCGATTTCTGACAGATTGGTCTAGTCACATTCACTTCACCTTTTCTGGGTTAGTCGAAACGAGATATGTGAAATTTCTCTGGCGCATAGCTCTGGGCAGCAAAGTTTTACAGTTGTGGAGAGACGGGCAGATCAGGTGTGCAGTGACAATACGCTGGAAGAGGATACAATGCAATATTCTTCAATCTTGAAGATTTAATGGAAAAAAAATAAAGGACAAAGCAAAATCAGAGAACTACCAGTTAAAAAGAAAATTGGTGTAAAATAAGAAAGGAATGAATTTTCCAATTTATTCATTGTGAAAGTAAATGCATCATTTCTGATTCACTTGCCACATATTTTTCTTGCTAAATGAGCTATTTATAGAGGAGGTTTGAGATATGAAATGATGGTAATCAATCACAAATGAGATGCTGTGCTGCAAACAAAGGCCACTCCTTATATCCATGCCATGCATGGTGGCAAGCAAATTTTACAGTCTAGGGCTTATGTGCATTTAGTCTCTGGTTAGCAGTTGACATCACTTTCATGCCTCAACAATTTTCAGTCGTTAACAATGCATGGTTTCCAGTTTCCTCTGAATATTTCATAGTTGGAGTCATATATTTATGACTATCAGTATCAGGCAATGTTAAAAAAAAGGTTTCTTGGAAATGTTTATTTTTGAATGTGTGCATCAGAAAATGGAAATGCTATGGTGGTGGGGGTGGTGGTGGCATGAATTAGCCTTTTGTCTACTTGATTTTCCTGTTGTTTTAGACTAAAGGACAATTATCTTGATTTCAAATGGCCTTGCCAGAGATATCGACAAGGCACTTACAGACATAAAGACATCATAACCTCAGTTGTCGTACATACAATGTACATGTATAGGGCTTGGCCCATAAAAATGGCTCAGAATTTCCCAAAGGGATCCTATTTTCTGTACATATTTTTCATTCAAATTCAATTCATTGAATTTACTGTGGCAATCTATTTTACCATTTGCAAAATTTGCTTCCATCTGTTTTGTGTCTTTGTGTAAGTAAAGAGGGAGTTCTCTATTGGTAAACTACCCATCTTCAGTATAAATTTTTCAATGCAGATTGGTCCATGTAAGGCTGTATTTCTTGCTGTTACTTTTTCTTTATTTTGTGATGAATATATTATGTCAGTCAGTTGTCTATTTGTGTAATTTATCAACTTTATATGCATATGATTTGCTAGACATTTATTTGAAACCATGTTATTGCAACAAAGAAAACTAGTATGAGGCATTCTGTACCTGGTATCATAACAAAATGAGTCGCCATCCACCACTTACATCATCGCCACCACCACTGCTACTACTATTACACCTTGTGATGCTCATCTTCTCTTTGTTCTGCATCCAGTAACGTGCGAGCGACCCCAAGCACCAACCACCTTCAAAGCAGCCTGCTCTGGTGGGGTGGCAATGCTCTTTGTCTGACCACCCCTCCTCCTGTCTCTTCTCTTCTACCCACTGCTTCCCCTACCGACCCCCCTTCCCCCCCCCCCCCAACCCGGCCCCACCCACCTCACGACCTGTGCATCACATTATTCTCTCCTTCCATCCTCCTCATCCTCCTCCTCCTCCTTCTCCTCTCTCCTCCACTCTCCTCACCACTTCCTCATCATCACCAAGGAGATGGGAGGTGCAATAATAGAATGCTTCCGCTGCCCAGTGAAGCGGGGAGACCACGAGAGGATCGGATCCGTGTGACGCACTCCCCTGCCTAATGCAATTTCACTTTAAAGGTCACTTCACTCCCTTCGCCCCGCCGACAGCTCCTCCGCCCCTCAACTCACACGACAGAAACGCACATAGTCCTGTGTGTTTGTCAAATCAAAAGCCCATCTTCATTTTTCAGTCCATCTCAAAATTGTTAGCTCTGGAGTTGCCCCCTATTCAAGCCTCTGCTATAGATGCAGATATAATGGAAGGCATTGTCATTTGTAAAATATCACACATATATCCTTGATCAGCAATTTTTATCACAGGATTTTTTTTTTAAATATCACACTGAGCTTTATTCAGGGATGCACAGAATATATCGGCCTTGTACCATTATTTTGATGTGATGTTGCAGCTTGCTGCATCTTTTTTTTTTTTTTTTTTTTTTCCATACGTGTGTTTTCCTGGGCACTTTACTGAATTTTCACACTGTTCTTTTTTTTTTGGGGGGGGGGGGGGTGGGGGGAATGCAGGAGGAGCAATAATGTTGACACGAGTTGTATGCTTCTCCTTGGATTGATGAATTTTACTTTCCTGTTAACACGAAAGTGCTCACATTTTGAGTTAGCGTAAAAGAGGAGTATATTTCTGGTGTGTCAATATCACAATATTGAGCATGCAGTTGATTGCACTAAAGGAGATAGCTTCCTACAAAGCACCATTGCATTAAGCCAGATCTTGCACAAGATAGATTGCAATTAAAAACTTGGAAATATTCATTTTAGGAATTTGTTAAAAAGACATTGGTGTAATAGATCATATATTGCAAACTTGCAGCATAGCTGCCATT
Source organism: Diadema setosum (assembly GCF_964275005.1). Classification (NCBI taxonomy): domain Eukaryota; kingdom Metazoa; phylum Echinodermata; class Echinoidea; order Diadematoida; family Diadematidae; genus Diadema; species Diadema setosum. Next base: position 23,752,965 of record NC_092691.1, read on the forward strand.
GCATGTGGTATGTTTTAAGATTTGATACACTACTGCTCATCGATATGTCTTGGTCTACAGGGTTTGTCAGTCCGAACAACCTGGGGCAGCAGACAGATTAATACATGCATTATACATCAAAATAGTTGAAAGTTTGAGTCATGTCTGAAGTTATCTTGTGTGCTCAGACTCAGGTGAAGTGTATGTATAAGAAATTGTAATGTTTTTGTATCAAGCTCTCTCATCATTTATTTACACACAAAATAATCTATGTCTTTATTGTGTAACTTTTGTATGTATGAAGAAAGTGACCAAAGATATGAAATGAAAAGCATTGATATAGCTTTGTGGTTTAGATTAAAATTTCAGGAAATTTTGCTCTTTTTTTCGTGCACATTGCTCCAGCAAGAGATTTGCAATAGGCTTAAAGCAAAAAATATATATCATATATCATCACCCACCATCCAGACGCTAAAAAATGTTGGAAATGTCAGCAAGCGTACTCATTAGTATTTTGCAGTTAAATGCCTAGTCGAGGCCTTTAATCCTCCAAACCATGTGGGAGGCGTAATTATGCTAATGGCAGTAGCAGCCGCTTCAACACTCGCAAGCTTTCATTCATCCTATTCGGAATATTAGATGAAAGAAAAGAAAAAAAAATGTGCGCGGTGGAAAGGAGCATTTTTCATAGGTTCTCTCCCCAGTAGCAATTAGTAGAAGGGGCCTTGGTATGAATCGATGGTCGGATGGCTATAAATAGAAGCAGTGCTGGCTTGACGTTTTCATTTTGAGAAGCATCTGTCACTGCAACCCCCCCCCCCCCCCCACACTACTGTCATCTCATTAGTATGCACACCAAGGTCTTGATCGTTTCCTTTCTGCTACCTGGCTGAGGACTTCCCGCTGAATAATTGATGCGCTTCCGAAATTTCTTCTCGTTACCGCGCAGTCCTGCCGCTGGGAAGGCACCCGTGTTTGTCTGTCGGACACCTTTGAGTGTTCGCCTATCCATACATTTTTTTTTTTTTTTCTGGGTGCCCCTTAATCGCAATTTTGCCAACCCTTTAGGGAATTGTCAGAGGATTTGGAATAGAAAAGAATATTAGAGTGTTTAGTGTGTGTGTTTGTGTGTGTGTGTGTGTGTGTGTGTGTGTGTGTGTGTGTGTGTGTGTGTGTGTGTGTGTGTGTGTGTGTGTGTGTGTGTGTGTGACCTCATGCTGTACTTTTATTCCTCAGTTCATCAACATCTCTCTCTCTCTTTACTTTTCATCTTTTTTTCTTTTTCTCCCCCAGGAGTGATGAGGAATGTGTGGCAGGTGCCGGGTTGCGGAAATTTTCAATTTATTCCGGGATCGACGCCTCAACTAGTTTCGCTGTTACGGATTCATCTCTGTCCCTCGCACAATTTGCAATCTTGGGGAGGTGGCGTGAAAGCAAGAACTGCCTGTTGTCATGGACTGATAACTTTTTAGGATTTTATTGTTATTTTTTTTTTTTTGTCCTCATGGTTTCAAAACTTCATTCGGTAAATCTTTATTGCTTCTGTTCTGAGAGCATTTTGATGTTTTATTTCTTCATGAAGGGTTCATGTTAAATGAATAACATGTACTATAACTGTCATACGTATATGATTAAATTTGATATGTTTTCAGCATAAACAGTATATCTGATCACATTAAGATATCAGTACATGTAATGATTATTAACTTGCATTATGCTATTGATTATACGTAGTGTGCTGTGTTTTTCTTAACTACACCTTGGGCATTTCTGACATGATTGAATATAGCCTTTTATTAAATATAACACGAGGAGGGTCTCCATTCCATTAAACAACTGAAGTGGACTTTTGCAGAAGAGCACATGGTGAAGCTCAATGATGAAATACAGTCAACCTTGTGTAAGTTGACATCGCATAAGTCAAATAATCGCCTAAATCGAAGGTCTTTTCAAGTCCTATTCTCTTTATATTCTATTGCTTTTAATCCCTCATAAGTCAAATTTTCTCTAAGTCAAACCTATTTCTTCAGTCCCAATAGATTCGACTTGGGCAAATTTGACTGTAGTTTCTATAATAGTGGTCCACCCATGTCCAAATTACTTCTGTATTGTCTAATACAGTAATTCAAAAAGAGAAGAAAAAAATGTTCAAGTTGTCTGAAATGTAAAAATGTGTTTGTTTTCAAGTGATAATTCACTGCGTGAAGGACACTATTGTGATTAGATATTCAGTGAAGATCACTCTTTTTACAAGCTCAAACATCTTCAGTGTGTAATGTTACATGTATTTTTCAATACTTGATAATACAAAGCACTTCCTTTATAATAAACATGGTTATACAGTGGACTCACGTTGTAAAAAAAGTCCTTGGGACCGGCAGTTTTCTTTCGTTATATCGAAATTTTGTTATAACCGAACGAATGAACAATAAAAACACATAGGGTGGATAATGTTCAGGCCTGGATTTTTACTTCATTGTAACCGGAATTTCGTTATAACCATGTTCATTATAACGGGAGTGCACTGTAATGAAACTGTCACTTCAACGAAGTAGAAATTCAGGTCCCTAAAGTATTATTATGTATCTTTATATACAACTTTATTGTTTGGCTATAGAAAAAAAAAATGATACATGTATAACAAAAGAAAACTGCTGGTCCTGAGGACTTTGTTATAAGGGGAGTCACCTGTAGTAATGGCAATAACAATCTAATCTTGAATTGATACTAAAATACAGTACCTGTAGCCCTGTGGTGTGTGTTGTTGTTGTTTTTTAATGTATAACCTGAAAATGTGTATAAAACATACTGTGCCTTGATGTAAATATTGGTATTCATGGTTTACTTTTCTATCCTATATGAATACCAACAATTGTACATACAGTGTATTCCTGCGCATCTTTTCTGTCTGTGTGTCCTATTTATCATTTCTGTACAAATGTACATGTACTAGACATTCTGAATTTTCTGTACAACGTACAACGCATGTATGAGTCAATGGATCTAACTACTGTATTAATGATCCATATGTTTGGGGAAAACAAAGACATATCAAAGAACATTTACTTTAGAGTCTGGTCTATTGTTCATTGTTTTATCTAAACTGCCTGTATGGCTTTACCATGCAGTTTCAGATGACACCATTATCATGATATCACTTGTACAGTACTAATGATGCACATAAATGCAATATGACAGTGTTGCTATTCCTAGTGGTGGCGATAATGCTGATGATGATGATCACAGTGACAAAAAAGTGAGAATATCACTAATTATAGAAATCATGGATTTTTTTAAAATGATGCTGATGATGATGATGATGATGATGATAGTAGTTGTGATCAGATTAGCAACGATTTTGGTTACTGTAAAAGTGGATATGTTTGTGCAAGTAATTTTTCATACAGGGCAGTGCAGCATGACTCTCATGTGTTTTTAATTCTGCAGAATCAAAATTTGAAATAGTATTGTATATAACAAGCAAAATATTTGTGCAATTTTACTTTCACACTAGTTTCATGCTGTGTAAAATGCCCGAGAAGATGGCTGGATAGCCCATATTCAGCTGCACTAGCTGGTCTTCCATGGGGTCCAGTTGGACAAGAGACGGGACCACTTCAACGGGCTATGCACCCAGCTCTTTGCAATGAATGTATGAAGCGTGATCTTTCACTTGCTCCAGTTGTGACTCTCTCACACACATGACCTCCATTTTATGTCCTATCCGAGGGACAGAGTGTTTTTGCCTCTTAATAGAGGGGACGGGATGAACATTACATGCAACATAGACTCGGGAATCGAACCAGGGTCCTGTAGCTCTGGAGGCATACATGCTACCGACTGAGCCAAATTACGACCCTAGCTTTTACAGTGTATCAATTTCTATACAGTGGTGATTGAGACCAGTGGGATGACATCACCATTGGTGATGCTGATAGAAGAGTGGACGCTAATGAAGGATGACAGTGATGATGATAGCATGTACGACATCAGCTTTGTGTGGTGATGAGATGGTGAGAAAAAGAAAGTCATTAAAGGTCCAGTTTACCTTTGGGAGCAGTGATTTCAAAAATGTTCAAGATATCACATTTGATGCGTATGTGTAGGTCTGTTGCTATCATAAAACGTCCTACCATATGAAATATTTGTAATAAAACCTAAAATATAAGGAAATATCAGGGTTTTTCTCAATAAACCGTAACTGTATACGGTTTAGTCTGGAAACATTTTTATTATAACTATTGTTCACATTTCGTGTATTTAACAACACTTAACATCGATTATACGGATTCAAATTTTGACAGTGGTTGTTTCTATCCCTAACTCACATTTTAGAACTATTTTAAAGCACTAATGCTTTCATCTGCAAATGGTAAATTATGCCTTTAATTGCAAGACATGGAGTATTTATGATGCTGACCCTGGTCATGGTACTTTTATTATCAGTGCTGATTCTGATTGATGAATGATGGTGATGTTGATACAAGTGATGACATCTGTTGCCATAGTGATGATGGGGAAGATGAGATGGACAACATCAACAGCAACAGTTGTAATGGTGAAAATAAAGGCATTGCAATTTGTCAAGACCCAAACCAACACAAACAGGATGTTGATCGCAGAAATGTGGTGCTATGATGGGTATGGAGATGGTTGTGATGACATCAACCATTAAACCTTACTGTCACACAAAAATGTTCTCTGCAATGAAATTATATCATATCTTCAGAAGATTTTACTTATCTGTAGCCATCTTTTTTTTAAAAGCCTCACATGGGAACATATGTCATGAATTACATGTGCAATACAGGAATGTAGTACTAGTACTTGGAGACAATTGCATAGATTAATAGGTAAGGTTGTGAGCACTCACAGACAATGTTCATATTCATTCCGACATGACAGTGATTACATTGTACGTGAGAGGGAAGAATAATTGTCGTTCCCCAGCCTGCCAACGTTTTAGCTGGATGTCGGCCTACGAGGGAGATCACTTTCATCTCCGGATTAATGATGCACATTTCCTGGAAGACTTAAGGCTCGATCAGACTCATTAACGTCGTGTGTCACCAGGCATCCTATTAGCGTGGCGTCCCCCTCGCCATGTTCGGTGATTGGTTGAAGCCAATATAGCTGTCCGTAACGAGGTTTCTGCATGTAATGACTTATGATGGATTACTCCGCACGTAGACAAAAAGAAAAAAAAAAAGTATAAGGGCCAGTGTACGCAACTACGTGCTCGGTGAAGAGTAGCAACGTAGCGTCGTTGCGTATAAAAGCACCAAGCAACCTTATATGGATGCAAGTTGAGAGAAAGCGTGTATCTTCAGCGTGCGTGCTGAAGTTTGGTTTAGTTCCAGGAAAATCCACTTCGCATCTAGAGCATGAGCTGTCATAAAATCCATATTTGTATAGGCCAGTGCTTTGGAAGTTTTGTTTTACCATTGAGACGCAGGAAGTGTGATGTGTCTAACGCTCACGTGATGATGCAGACATGATAACAATGAGAATAGTAACAAAAACAGTAACGATAATATTGATAATGATAACAATACAGAACGTTTATTGCACCGAAGTATACGACTCAAACGTTTCGCCGTGATAGCAGGGGAGTACTTCATAGCGACACTCTCCATTGTTCTACGTGTATAGCACCAATGATAAAATATGACTGCGTTCTCCCAAGTATTCCCAGGTACTATATGTCATAGTTCATGCTGCGGTGCTTAAGTGGGATGCGAGGTAAAGGTAAATCATGCTGATGCACGAATTATCTTCCTATATACAGCTGTAGTTAAAAGTTTTTACATATACAGCAGTTTAGGCAGACTACAACTCGATGCACACATCGGCACAATTACAAGCCTATTAGCACTGAAGCTATGGACATCATAATCGCACAACAAGGCACGTAAATGGAAAAGTCGTATCTAAACGTAAAGGGAAAAAAATGTGACATTTTGTTAACCTGTCACCATAAAGGAGATCATCCTGTGTACTGATTGTGATGATGATAATAATTATATATACATATATGTTTATATATTTATATATTTATAAACAGAGCATGGGGAGGGGGGGGGGGGCTTTTCTTCGGCACAGACCAAAGTTTACATAAGAAGACAAAGTATGAATGCCTTCCATGCTTATAGCGTGTATACATTGTGGTTCCTGATATGAGACAAACTTAAAAATGTTTTCTACGAGTGAAGAACAGAAAAGAAAATACGAAAAAGCTTTAGAAATTTTACATGGAAGCAGATTTTATCTATATTTTCTATTAATGCGTATTGTTATGAATAGAATACCAGAATCGGCTGGTATTGATAATATAGAAGCCCGGGGAATCCCCGGTGAGGGGTGAGTCGTCTCCAGAGAAGGCCAGGAATCCCAAACATCCCGGTACGAGTGTTCTCCCGAGGTATTTTTAGCATCTCGCGGGGGTCATGTACCGCGTATAGAATCCTGTAGACCAAGTTCTCTTTCGCTTGGTCATCACAGCTGTTCTTACTCCAACATCGAGACAATGATTAAACGTTGCACTATCACTGCTGAATGAAGTACTTTAGTACATGTATAACTCTACCGTCGTAGCATACACTGTTAAGGGCAAGAAACTTTCCTCTCTCCCTCCCCATCGCTCTTTCTCTCTCTCTCTCTCTCTCTCCCTGTCTCTCTGAGATTTTTTTGCCGTCACAGTGTGTAATTGAATATAAAGATATATATATATATATATATATATATATATATATATATATACATACATATATATATATGTTGATAAGGTAGTCCACGTGTTGGCAAGATAAAAAGATAAATAACAAAGCCGCAACAAAGTTCATGCTGTATTCACCAACGGTTTATTTCTTCACACGCTGATGAACTTTGTTGCAGCTTTGTTACTTATATATATATATATATATATATATATATATATATATATATATATATATATATTTGTGTGTATGTGTGTGTGGACATAATATTTACATTATAGCGATGTTAAATAATCTTAACAATAATGCCACCACTACTATACCACCACTACTACTACTACAACATTGTACTTCTACTAATATAATAATGTGTACCATGGTAAAAATGATGATGACATAGTAATAATGACGATGAAATTAACGGTTTATATATATATATATATATATATATATATATATATGTATCGCGCCTTTCCGACACGATGTATCACCATCCTATTTGATTCGCATCGTGTTTTTCATTTCTTTTGAGCGCTCTACGTATCTATACCTCACGGAGGACCTACGGTAAGAATACACTTATTGCCTGGGCTATACGTGGGCTATCAACTGAATAAATGTAAAATCTGTATGCACTTGAAACGTAGATACGGAAATTAAACAATTGAATGAGAAATATCTGTTTTTCACAAACTAATGCACTTTCACAGACAGCTTGAAAGACCGTTAAACACACCACACACGGATGAGTACAATGCGCAAAACGTTTGATACAGTCATTAGGATTAGGCTGTTTTCTGCTTAAGTTATTATTCTATGGGATGAATTTTAAGTAATCATCTTGTGCGAGCGCTTTGCTATGAAATACGCTTTTCCAGAGTGTAGAAACCACTAAAATTACGTAGATTATTCCGCTCCATATTATAGGTATTCTTTAAATGCTCATTATAATATTCTGAGACCCCACAATCTGTCATCATTATGCGAGTGGCCCCTTATGTCTTTTCGGAATAAACAAGATTTACATCCAATAAATTTGATATCGGCTTTCCACAGCCCTCCGGAGCTCAACATTTTGAATGCGTTGATTACTCGGGCGCCGCAAGGATCACTCGCTATGACGCGGCTGTCAGTTATAGGTTAGGGAAACGACCCTCCTCAACCTTCCCTTGCCTCTACCCTCTCCCCCCTCCCCATCAAAAAAACAAAACAAAACAAAACAAAACAGAGAGAGAGAGAGAGATAAAAAAGAGTGCATGTTAGGAAAGTTACAACGTATGGACACAGTATAACCAAATCGCGTGAATAACGTCGCAATGACAGATTCTTTATCCCCGCCCCGGTTGCTTTCAGATCCAACTTCAATGAAGTGTCCAGCATACAAAATCACATTGGATAAAAAAAAACTCTGGTGCCTTCTGCGAAACGTTACCTCTTAAAATTAATATTGAAAGGAATGAAACAAACAGTCTGGAGTTTATTGATTGGGATCTATTTTTTATGAGACTTCATTGAGACGGTATATTGCCAAATAATAAAACCGAAAAGTCACTTCAGACTAATTGTTGTGAGATTAGATTACGTCATCTTGAAAACTGTTTCAGTTTCAAATGAGTTCGGCAATTCGTGATGTCAAACCACAATCGAAAGCATTCTAGAGTGTATTCATCGCAATTCCTGTAAACTGGCAATTAAAAAGTACTTTCGTTATTTTGTTTATTTTGTCATTTGCTTTTAGACCAGTACGGAAGTGAACGCAGTTTATTTATTTATTGATTCTTTACTGTTAATGATATTGACTATGTGTGTATATCAACGAACAAGATAAGCGAATTATGAAACCATTATCTGTTCTAACTTTAAATAAGCGTAGGTTTTAAGCTTCCGGTCCAGATGTGAAAATCGGGACCATTACAACGTTTTGAATCGTATAGAAATAACTAAAAGGGAATCCCGTTAATTTGTTTCATCAATAATTCTCTGTCGGTGCTTCCTACGCACAGCAATCGCATTCGTCAATTCACTACAAACTTTTACTGTATATCATCAGGGGCGGATCCAGGAATTCAGGAAAAAGGGAGGCGCCTCTACAAAATTAAAGGGGGGGGGGCTATTTTTTTCTTTTTATTTCTTTTGTTTTAACAAAAAATAAAGAGGGGGCAAGCGCCCGGTGCGACCCCCCCCCCCCCCCCCCGCGGATGATCCGCCACTGTATACTGTAACAAATCTCAACGGAATTAGGTAGTGTTATTGCAGTGTACAAAATAAGCGGAAATGTCACATCTAACGTAGATCACGAATGGTAGTATGGGCATGCTTTGAGAATGCGTGCACGAAGGCCCCCGTATAGCCGCATAGTAAAGCGCGACACGTACAAACCACTCATTATCATACACTCTCCTATTCATTTCGCGTGTGTGTGCGCTTGTCAGTGCACGAATGTAACGCGATCTGGCAACGCGTGCCTCCTAACCTTTCAGCGTAACACCCCCTCCTCCCGAACCTGTCTTCATACATTAGCTGGCAAAGTCCTCTCCGCCAGTGAAGTGGGGTCACCATGCCTGACCTTCTGTAGTCCCCCCCCCCCCTCTCTCCTTTCATTTTTCATTCTTTTGTTTACGGCAATCTCTTTCCTCCTCTATATTCTCATCCCCTATCTGTCCTTCCCCGTACCCTCCCTTCTCTCACCCCCTCCCCCTATCTCCCCCTCGCTCTAACTCACATCTCATCCTCCTTCCCGAGCTCTCCGCTTTCTGATTCTCTAATTCTCCCATACTTACTATCTGTTTATCCTACCATAGTTCCATAGCTTTCTCTGTCTTCACATTTTTCCAGCTCATCAATCAGTCTATAAAAGGAATATTGCATGTCAATGTTGTGGTACTGTATACGAATACAAAATTAATGTTTTGAATTATGGGTGTATGCTCGGAGGAGTGTTCCCTTTTCGAAGTAAAGCGAGTATGACATGCCCCAGTTGCTTGAATTGCTCCGGGGCCTCTAGACACGGATGTCATACTCTAGCATTTTAAGAGCAGTTTTGAGGTAATCCTATTCGACTATATACAGCCATGATGAATTCAATAACAAAGATATGCAAACAAAAAAGGGGGTGGGTTGGGATTGATTTTGAGGACACTTCAGTGAAATATGTATAAACACTGTCTGAGAAGAAAAACAAATAGTAGCAAGTGAAATCGTTTGCGCGAAATTCATAGACAATTACATTTTCAATATTACCAACGCACACGAGCACATATCCATGCATGACATTCAAAGCGGCGAGTGTTGTAATCCCACCAACCATCCACTCCCCCCCCCCCCCCACAAACACTTGAATACGTAATTAGGCAGAGGAGATGTAATATTTCGTTCTTCTTCTTCTTCTTCTTCTTCTTCTTCTTCTTGGCCGTTGTGTCGAGCTAGGCAGTAGTACCCTCAAATGATTATTTCTTTGCGTACAAATCCTGCTTTGTTTTGTTTTGTTTTGTTTTGTTTTGTTTTGTTTTGTTTTGTTTTGTTTTGTTTGCTTCTCATAATGTCTGCTACACTCTCCACGCTCACGTTCGTGCTGCATTTCTTCGATTCTTCTCACTATGTTCTCTTCTCCCACATGCAGGATCAATTCGCAAATGTCTAACTGTCGGATGTATTATTCTCGATTTTAGCAGGACGTCATCCCCTCGTTGCTTGGCAACGCCCCTCCATTCTCTCCTATCCCCCGGACAGGTCGTGTTCCACCAGGAGCAACGTCCGCTGTGAGAATGCGACCCGATTTTGGGGGGAGGTGTCACCCTTGGCAAAGGAGAACTAGTTCGGAACAATCGCTTTTGCAAACAACTACACAGATTGTTCCCTTGAATCGTATTCCCGCGTGGTTTTTGCGGGGTTTTCTCTCTCTCTCTCTCTCCAGATGACATCTTTGGCAGAATGAATCCAACGTTTGTACTTGCTCCTAATTTTTCTGTTGATGTTGATTCATTTACCATAGATTTGGAACTCGCCCCGGCTTGGATCGTGTCAGTACGGATCCTCCCTTTCTTAGAAAGATAAAAAGGGATGCTCGGATTTTTTTGTTCCTTTCTTTTTTTCCGCCTTGCATGTGCATGCAATCGACCGATACGAACTGAAAATGGCTTAAAGTTCATTCATCTTCATCTAGATCACATAGAAATCCCTGCGACCCATTAATTTACAATCAAATAACAATTTCAACCCAAATTAAAATGTGAATTTACATTCTCCAGTGATATTCATTTGATGTGACATTATATGCATTCCGAATGTTTACAAAATAGTTTAAGACATGAGGTAGCCATAGGAATTGCGAGAAATGCCAAATGATATCTCTATTGGTTTACCAGAGTTTATTTTCATTCTTAAAATGTGATCATACCATCAAATTTCGTAATGGTAGTTACAGGTGTCTGAGTCAACTGACATATGCTTTTGGTTGTTGAGTCATTCTTATTTTGTTTTCTTTTTGACAAGTAACTACCCACGACATAATCTTTAACAGAAGCATGTGTGAATTTCTATCTGTGAAAACAGATTAGTATGAACTAGGAGGAATATTCTGAAAGCGATTTCCATTAGCAACCAGTAGTTTGCATGCCCACCTTGTTGTAACCATACAAACACGTGTGTGTGTGTGTATGTGAGTATGTGTGCGTGTATGTGTGTCTGTGTGTGTGTGTGTGTGTGTATGTGTGTGTGTGCGTGTGTGTGTGTGTGTGCGTGTGTGTGTGTGTGTGTGTGTGTGTGTCTAAGATGGCTAAGTGCCTGCTACTTCCGAACACCGACCTGTGGGTGTCTGTATGACAAGTGGATGACGCCTGCAATGTACTGTATTTGTGTTCATCAGCGTCATCCCGCCTCGTATTTCAGAATCACAATGACACAGACAGGGAAAGGTATGGAAACAGGATCTTTGTTTTGCCTTTAAAAAGCAAAGTAAAAAAAAAGAGTCATGAATTATAATTATATACTTCTTTTTATGATTGCAATGACATATCATGTCCTGTCACACCTTTAACTGCTTAATACGTTTTTAATAATAATAATGATAATAATAAGGTTTTATTTACCCAGGGTAGCCTCTTCAGTGTTGCCACTGCTCTAACAGAGGGCCCTGCCATTATTATTAACCCAGCGTTGCCAGGTACCCCTATATACACCTGGGTCGAGAGGGACATGGTGGGTAAAACATCCACTATGCACTTATCCACTATGCCACATCGAATTTTCGAATTAATCATAGAGAAAAATGATTAAGTCAGTATCGAGTAAGACAGAAACAGCAACATTGTATTTGCCAAATAGCCTAACATGTTTTTTCTTTAGTTTTTTTTTTCTTTCCTAAATGGTTGCCGCTTAAATTCAAATGGTTAGTCCACATGCCAGCAGAGAAGCACGGACTCTTTTTAACAATTCTTTATAGGATCGGAGGCAATTCTCTTGTTTAGAGTGGTGGGAAATCAGTCAGTTTGTAGTATTTACTTTTTCAAATGCGAAAGGGTGAGAGGTATTACCGTTATGTTATATTGGTGGAGCCAAAAATGATTTCTGTTTTTCTCAACACAAACATGCGCTCTCAAGTGTGTTTTCATCATGTTCCACATTAATATTGTGTGTTTATGAGGATATATTTTACATCTGCATTGTAAGTTGCTGTTTTGTTTTTTGTTTGTTTTTTTTTATAGAAAAATGCTAAAAAGAATGCTGGGCTAGGTATTGAGTTTATGTTACTGAGGAGGTTCGTGTGGTTTTTTTTTCTTATTTTCTTCATTATTATTATTCATCTAAGTTTATCTCTCTCTTTAACACCGTCTGTCAGTCAGTCAGTATGTCTGTAAGCCCCTATAGCACATCACTCTATCTCTCTGAATATATATATATATATATATCATACTCATACTCTGTCTTTCCCCAACTGGTACTTGCATACAGAATTATCATCAACGAATTTAGAGTGCAAATACTGAGTGGGTGTGAGTGGTGTATGTAGCAGCCAGGTGTCAAGCAGGTGAGAGTGGGCCGACTATCGTACGAGCAATACCCACGTGATTCTCGTTGCTATGGGAACAGTTTTTTTCTCATATTTTAAAGGACTATCACGTACTGGCTGTTGAATACGCTCAAAGCTACCAGTTATAACATCATCGGCACAACACCAGACCGTGGAGGGACATGGGTATTTCACGGTGTATCTTCATAAATATGTGTTGCAATGGTGGACTTCTACGAGATCGGAAATACAACGTATAGAATACGGAACAAAAAAAAAAATAAAATGTGCCTATACAGGTCTCCATTCGACGCATAAACGCCATCTTGTGACCGCGAAAATGACATTCTATTCGTTCTTGGTGGACCTTAAAAACACCTTGATCGTAGCTATATATATCTCCCCTTCCTGATTAGTCATTCTTCGCACATTCTTGCCGCTATTGATACAAACCCTCATAGCAACATGGCTGACAATGGACTCCTCTGATATCTTATAGCTATCATGTTACGTAACGCGAACGTCCTCGCACTGAATACACCCTTGGCAAATTCCTCTGTTTGTGGGGAGTATGTACTGTCGACGAACATTAGTGCATATATTTTGATTCCACCATGGAGCGTCATGATTCCACATATCCGTACGGCGTAGTGAGACGATGACGCAGCATCGATATTTTTTTTATACCTCTTAATCAGCTTGACATCCTGATCTTTCCGATTTCTTTTTTTTTTTTGACTGTTTTTCTGCGTATTATTTTTTCATGTCAAGTGCTTATTTTTCATGTTTCTTTCTTCTGATCAATAGCAACATACACGAAGATAGTTGGGTTTGCACTGAGCTGCCATGACTTTATATGTTCACGTGTGATTAGCTTACTCCGATAACGGTGTGACCATTATGAACATGGCTATGATATCCGTTCAAGATTCTAATCTTTCATCTCCGTCAATTGTCATTGTTATTGATTAGTTAACTAAACAACAACAGTGGTATTTGTTGTTGTTGCTCTTGGGGTTTTTTTCTTCTCTCATCTCGCAAATGCTGTATTAGTTTTGTTTTGTCTTTTGCGTGTTTGTTGTAGCTATGGATTAGAATCCTTTCGACGTGCCCCATCACTGCTGCGGAAATCTAGCCAGGCCTTTACCCCAATCTGCGCCTCAGACATGTCTTCGTCTTTTTCATTCAGAGCAGAAAAGAAAACGTCCCTCTTCTTTCATCGTTTCAGCTGATAAAACAGCCCCAAGAATGAAAACTGAAGACTCCCTCCTCCATCAATCAAGAAATTTATCTCCAGTTGAAGCAAACTCCCCCGCACACCAAACTCCCTACAGTCACCATGCATAATAGTAACACATATAGTTGATTCCTCTCACTCTCGTAAGATTTATCCCACATCTGCCCCTTTCTCCAAACTCTACCTCCCGAATCTGTCCTCCCGCTCACGTCAACATCCATTCGTTGTCATGGCGATCTGGCTTCTTGTAGTGTATCACTGCTGGGGTGACGGAACGCAAGATCGGGGGAAGAGAGAGAGGGGGAGAGAATATTGTGGTTAAAAACATAAGAAAACACAGAAAAGAGGAATGCGGAAGGGAAAGAGAGAGGGTGAGAGACATTGATTATTGTTACCACATTTTAAGAACCTGCTTACAGGAATAACCATGGACCTACGTCCATGGAATAACACACAACATGCGACGTTCTTAGAGAAAACGCCATATTGTGCAAATAGCAAGAGATGTCTTTCTTGGCCGCTCGCCAAATGTGAGATTAAAGCAACAAACGTACCCTTAATTCGATATTTAGTAGATCCGTGATTGTTGCAGTAAGGAAGCATTAGTGGAAAAACAGAGATAACACACACACAATTATTTGATTTGTAGCGCGTGTTTGACATTCTCATTTCAATATTGATTTCATCGTCACGCTTTTTTTTAATATAGTGATTGCCATCGTAGTTGTTTAACGTTTACTATGTTCTGTTAACTTTTCAAGTTGACACAGAGTTCAGCTTCAAAGGAAAAAAAGTGACTTGAGTTCAATTTATATACGTATTGCTGATTACAACATCCACATTGCCAAAAGACGAAGTGGTTATGGTTTTATGTGTTGCAACCGGACCTAATTCAGTTTTGCACCCTTATTCGGAAATCAGAGACGCTAATGTTAATGTTTAGATCTGACTATTGCGCAAACAACCTGCTTATTTTACTGTCCTCTGGAATGTGTCCAATTCCAATCAATCATCTTTTTTATGAAAACTCTCGACATTATTGTCTCTAGCTCAATTCTCGTTTCCGATGGTCAAGTTGTCGTTTTGATGCATGCGAGAAGGCGCATGTTTTTTTTTTCTCCATGAATACAATCGTGGATGCAAAGAATCGTTGTAACATATTGCTTTGGTCTTTGGTGGGGTTCTGTGTGTATTTTTATGATAATACTTGCAGAAATCAGTTATAATCGGTTGAATTCACGACTTTGGACCACGAACGTTTTGTATTAGATCCTGTTATTGGTTTAAATGTACAGAATAATCAAGGCATTCAAGAATCCGACGAGTGTTGCCAACTTGCCCACATTCGACACATTAGACAATGTGTGGTGGAATTCCAATGTTCGGACGTGCTTCCAACCTTCAAAACAGCACGTAGAGCCCACAACGAAAGTGTTCATGCCCTGATATTGACTCGCCCCTCCCACCCCCATCCCCCTTTTCCTATCTTTACCACTGATAACGAAGAGTGGCAAAAGTTCGCCAATCGTCACATGAAAACATCAGGTGATCAACATGACCCACTGCTCCTCGCGGAACAATCTTGACTTTGTGTGTGCCTTTGCACTCAAAAGATATTGAATTTCATAAACACGTGCGCTTTGTTTGGTTTTGTTTGTTTTTCCAACATACAGCCAGAAAGACGGACTGTCCCATGTTTGTCTGAATAATATTGTCAATATTGATTCGCCTTATCGAGACATGTGAGAAAAGGTCAGCGTGGCAACGGGCTAATTTCTATCCGCTCTGCAGTCAGCGGTGCCGTTGGATATTGAGAAACTGGCGAATTCCAGTCCCACTCGGATTGACCTGATCAACAAGATGACACGGAGTGTAGACTAATCACCGAATATGCTAGAAACTGCCCTAAATGCGAAACACATTGCCAGACATGATGGCGGAAATTACAAAAATGCTGAGAAAGATATATAAGAATCATAGTCACAATGCACATATCATGAAATTATTTCATTAACATATGATTATCAGATCTACCACTGTTTCATATTTGAAACTAACTGTTCATATCTAAATGGCGATAAGTTTACTGAGATGCTCACGAAAATAACGGACACTGGTATTCCGCTCCTAGAAGAAAATAACAATCCCCTCCCCCCTCCCCCCGAATTGACGGGTAGGCGCCTTGCTCCTTGAACAAGAAGCTAAAACACAATTTTACAATACTGCTTTGCATAAATGCATCGGTGTCTATATACGTGAAGAAAAACAAAATCGTGTGATCTTTAAAAACAACAACAACAAAAAATGTTCCAGCAATGCATTCGCATAGAAACAAACAGCTGACAGCTGCACCTCACTTTGTCAATACTATCTCGTGATATCTCTCCACACCCCCCCCCCCATCTCTGTTTCTCTCCTTTCCCGAGTTCAAAATCCCAAGTGTTCTTCGATCTGTATCTGTCATCCTCCTTTTCTCGGAGGCCTCTCGTCTTTTACCTGGACATCCGCTCGCTCCTCTGCCAAAAAACTTGCCCGAGGTATCCCGTATCATGAGATGAGTTCAACTATCGGTCAGGTACCTGAGACAGGGAGCCTGTGGCACGTGAAATTTCTGTACATATAGGGAGAAGTCGAACTTGGTTGTTGGAGATTTGGTTTTGAGATACGTCCTTACATCTGCGACAGGGTTTCATCAATTTTGTTTTAAACCTTTACATTTTTGCAGTCATGCCATGTGTATTTGTCTCTGTGTTTGTGGAGTTTGTTCTTGTTCTGTAATATCTGTCTTGTTTTGAAATATATATATATATATATATATATATATATATATATATATATATATATATATTTGTTATTAGTAATGAAAACTGTATGTCTATATTTAAAAAAAAAAAACTTTTATTGAGAACATTTTCCATCAACCATTGAGTTACATTTTTTAAATCAATGAAAGCTATCTCAGTCATGAGAATAATACTTCATCTTTTCATACAAATACACTTTACGTCCGACCAAATGATATTGTACTACAGATTTGCAGATTATAAAATCAACATGTCCAATTGCTACACAAAATAATACATCCATAACAGTTGTGCGGGATGTGTGCGCCCGTCTGGGAGGTGAGGCGAAATGTAAATCATATACTGTAAAAATTTAAGCATTCACACGTAGTCAAAATCTTACTGATGAAATTTGATAATATCAAACTAAAGCACACAATAGTCAACATTGATGGCATCACCATGTACCTGCCCACGTTGTTGAAAAACAAATCGTTTTTATGCTTATAAATTAAACTATCAAAATGATATACTGTATCGCTTCTTCAAAGAATGTCCTACTCCTTGACATAAGGCTAGTAGAGTTGTTTACCACACGCTAAACTGATAGAGCATCTCCAGGGCTTCGCCAGAAAAGTCAACCACCGTCTGCGCTCGTCACCTTTTGCTTCGGCGGCATCTCCTCACATCAGATTGTTTCCATGGTAACTGCGCTTCATCCTTATTCCCACTTCGCCCACCTGTGTGCATTTGTGGTCACGCGTGCTTACGCCCATCTTTACACACATACACACATACATACGCACGCACACACACACAGAGGCACAGAAACACACAAGCATTATGCACTACACGTACACACACGCACGCACACACACTCGTTCATGTACTGACATCGCTCCCACTGCTTTTCTCTTTCCGGATCCGTATTGTGGCGCCTCCTCTCTTTCTTTCTTTACATCTTCCTCTGTAGTAGAGTGAGTGGACGCTCTCTCCATCTCTCACTATATATATATCTCTCTCACTATCTCCTCCTTCATAATGTTCCACATAAATGCGGTTGCAATCTCATTCCAAACCATATCTAAGCTATACTATTATCTGGCTGGTCATTTTCACGTCTTTTTTATTGCGTTCTTAGTAATACACTACGATGTCAAGCGACATTATTCTCTTGACCCATTGCACCCATGCCATTAAATCCTCTGCCGCGATGTCTCTCATTGTGACTTGTTCCCTTCTACTCTTACTAAGTTTACTGTCCTAATTCCTAATTTTCTTTTCATTTCACTATGCTCGTATTTACTATCTTTGGCAACTGTTCATCTGCAGACGAGTGAAATTGCCCCTTCTTATGATACAAGCAGAAAATAAATGATCGAAGTCGTATAGCGTTGCTGAGGCGATAAGACCTCGTATCTACAAAAAGTCTAATGTTCAGGACAGCAAAAAAAAAAAAAAACAAAAAAAAAAAACAAAAAAAACAAACAAAAAAAAACATGGTGGCCAAAGCACTATAGGGAATGGGAAAGCCTTTCCTTTGACATGTCGTGGTGGCTTCATTTTTGGAATAAGACAGTTGGGATTTGGCCAGGACATCACTTAACCCATTATTTGACCATTAATCCAAAAAAGTTATTTTCACCAAAATTTCAGATACAAGGCCTTGTCACCCCAGCGACGATAGGGGGAACAATCGTGAGCAAGTCGGCTCATACATAAAACACAGTTTCTACGAAGTCACGGGGAAAGTAAATCGGCAACGTAGAGATGTACTATAGGAGCACTTCAAAATATCTCTGTGATCGGCAACCACTTCGCACGCTTGGACGCTTTTTGTTAATAACTGTAGCGGCGGGAGCCGTTTAGTCACTACCCCTTCCCTGACCTGGGAGACTCATATGGCGTATGACTGCTGCCCCCCAGTGATGCTGGTACCATGGCAACAATATTCATCAACATCTGCCTAACTGTTCACGGAGTCCTCACACATTTGAGATATGTACAGATATGTGGCAAATTATCGGAGACTTCTATTTTTTTTTATATCATGCTTGTCAAAAGAAAAACACGAAACCAAGAATCAAAATAACTCTGGGACAATGTTGGTTGCGTAGACCTATATCGAACTTCATATCAATTCATGAAAGCTATACTCGTGCGGCCAATCAAATGGGATATCGTTGTTGGTTGATATTACCAGGTAATGAAAACTGACTCACAATGAAAGAGATATAGACAGATATTACACAAACTTGAGTCAGGGGTAGTTCCACCTAGCAATGAGGGCGTCGTTTACGCTATTGCCAGGGAAAACAACTCCGAGAACCGTACTATTCTTATTGTGTGCAGGCGATGTAAGTATAAAGGCTAGTCTGCTACGCCTTGTGAATCATCCCCAAGACAAATCTATACAGGCCTACCCACGCTCATCAATGAACCCTACGATTCATCAATAGACGCCGTCTTTTATTGTGAAATTTCCGCTGCGTGCTACATTGATTAGTGTTATTCTCCCTTGATGCGCTTGATCAGAACCAATTATGATTTATCAGCAGATAATACTGGCAAAGTTCAGTCAGCGATGCTGGATTTAATCACACAAGAATGGACAATTCACTCACACCAATAACTATGCCCTCTTTCCACAAATGCCCACCCTCCCACCACCCCCACCCCCATTCAGCATGCAGTGTGCAATTTTCATTTAGTTTGTACAGCTGTAAAATTTTATGACTTGCCGTCAACTTACCATTAATGGTGAATATTCGTTACACACGAGGGGGGGGGGGGGAGGAGGAGAGGGAGAGAGAGAGGGAGAAGAAGAGAGTGAGGAAAAGAAGAACAAAGGAACAGCAAGGAAACATCACATATGCCTTTAACTTTATCAGGAAATATATCGTCTGGTTAGATCGTTTCGTGTTATCGATTATTCCGCCCACGCACACTCTTAGCGCGTACCTGGCAAAACGCGAAATGCTAAGTTATGCTGGCAGGCTGTGAATTTCGATTCAACACAGGCCGTGTCAAACCAATCCAGATCAGACAACACACCAGTTTATATCACGCCTCGCGGGAATAATGGCAATGATGGAAATTTCCGCCGAGTTTCGATCACTTCTCCTCTATAGAGAAGACATAAATTCCGAAAGCGAATCATTAGTGATCATGTATACTGGATCGTAAATTTTTTAATGTGTTCATGGTTATGAAAAATGTCTTTGATTATGAAATGGTTTCATAAGGGATATAAATATGATTTCATGTGAGAAGTATTGATGGTATTAGTATAAATTCTTATATCACCGGCTGTGATGTCATCTCATGAATTCTTTTGCACGCGTCACTTGTAAAGAAGTCGGTTTACTTTTTGCTCACCCTGGAGCTGTATTGGTAGAATGCGTTACAGATTTGAAATTGAGCCGCTAATCTGAGAGGTCCCAATTGATAAGCCCCTATTAACTCCTGTAAAGCGCAACTTGCATTCATCGCTTTTCGTTTGTTGACAAAACAAACCATTTAGCGAAAAATGTGAACTTAATGGCAAGAATCTGCTTACCAACAACGCTCCTTCCGTGCGAAGAGGGCAAAGAGAAATGTGACGTAATGATCACATGACCTCCACAGTCCTCATTACTCATTAAGAAACTAGAATAAAGCCAATTTCAAAAGATTTCAAAAGATAAAATATGTATCATAATATGTTAGCAGTTTCAATATACGCAAGCATCTTTTCAATGATTGCTGTGCTTTAATTTAGAAAAAAAAAGGAAATGGAAAAAGAGCATTTCTCCCTTAAAGGCCACTTAACCCCAAGCGACACCGTTACCATTTAACGAGGTCTAATCGCGAGCAAAGGAAA
This sequence comes from Diadema setosum, assembly GCF_964275005.1. Taxonomy (NCBI): domain Eukaryota; kingdom Metazoa; phylum Echinodermata; class Echinoidea; order Diadematoida; family Diadematidae; genus Diadema; species Diadema setosum. Next base: position 23,773,549 of record NC_092691.1, read on the forward strand.
TTGGGTACTGTCACAGAATACGATGCTGCCAAGCTACGAACAGCTATGAAGAAAGTACGATGCATCGAAGTGCGTAGTTACGCTCAGAATGCATCGATCATGAAAGGTCATCGAAAATACCATCATCGTCTTGTAAACTGCGACGAACTGAAGTTACTTTGTGATGGACTCGTATAGATGACATTTTATGTCGTCGTAGTCAGGAGAGAGAGAGAGAGAGAGAGAGAGTGTGTGTGTGCGTGTGTGTGTGTGTGTGTGTGTGTGTGTGTGCTGTGAGGGTGTGTGTGTGTGTGTGTGTGTGTGTGTGTGTGTGTAAATGGGTGGGTGGATGAAAGGTGGATGAGATGAGAGGTGGATGAGAGGGAGTGTGTCTGTCTCGGGTAAGGAGGTCGATGTGGTGTAGAGGGTGGGGAGGTGGTTTAGAGATGAGAAGGACGTTTTTTTTTTTTTGGGGGGGGGTTAAAGTTTAAAGTTATGAGTTGAGGGTTGGGTGGAAAGGTGGGAATGAGGGTGGTTTGTGTTGTTGTTGTTGTCATTGTTCTTTTGATGTAATAGAAATTTCATTTCCTGTTTTTTTAGTGTTTGGCTAAATTGCTCACAATTGCATATATGAATTCTGCTTGTTTGTTTTGTAGTTAAAAAGGAATGATCGGATAATTCATTCTATTTCCTCTCTTCTGTTTGATTTCTGCCTTAAAATGAATTGAATGATTATTCTTGTTTTATGGATTATGGATTATGTCTCATAACTGTAGGAATATCTACATGATTTATGACAGATGTTATGTAGAATGTGTGTATTTTTTTTTTGAATTGTTATATTCTCAAAGGAAATGGAATTAATAAAAAGATCACTGAAAAAAAAAAGTGTGTATGCTGTGTGTGCTTTACTGTCAGACTTTTACGTAGGTTTTTTATATTTTTTTTGGTATAAATCTGCATACACTCAAATACAAATTTATGCCATCATAACATATAAGTGAATGTATAGCTGTCATTGTGTCTTTGTATATTTGTGTTCGTGAATATGATTTTTATATTATCGAATGAAACTCGAAATTTGCATGTGTGTGCGTGTGTGTGTGTGTGTGTTCGCTCATGTATGTGTGTAGGTGTGTAAGTCCAGGGTATCATACCCTTATATCTCCCTCCGCCACTCTTAACCTTGCTACTGAAACCATGTATGGTGGCAAACAAGTTCGAGCTGAAAACCGTGTCACCGTTTGGTCATCTACAAGGACCATTATTGTCTCGAGAGAACGCCTATCATGAGGAGTACTGCGCATGAAAGTCTTGCCTATGTTCGGCTGTGACAGAGCTAAATGTCAGAAGATCGACGAATCAACCCTTTAAGGGCATAATGTCTTTAAACAGTTTAGCTACAATACTCATCTTAACCTACAATAGATGTATAAATGGTTACAACAAAGTCAAACACTTAATGGCGGTTGCATGCCATAAAAGTTTGTGCCTCGATCATCAGTGTCTGCCCAGCAGCTGCCTGTGTGACTGGTATGGAGTCGGGAGCGTGTACTATAAGTTCAAGTTCAATGGCCCAAATTCACGAAGGTGGTACAATCTTGTCCATGGTTTAAACCAGGGACAAAGACCATGGGCGCCAAGTGTCGCACGGAATATTTACGAAATCAGTAATTTCGTGTACGAAATGTTGTCATTTCGTAGACGAAATGACTGACTGATTTCGTAACAAAATATTCCATGCGACACTTGGCGTTCCATGGTCTTTGTCCATGGTTTAAGCCATGGACGAGATTGTACCACCTTCGTGTACTAGTATTCGGGCCAATAAGTCCCGCGATTCTAGCAGTGACGTTGAGAAGTGCATAGGGGACATACGTTGTGAATGGTAAAAACTATGAAATGGAAAGTGGCGTTTATGATCATTATTCTTTTTTTAGCATGACAGATTTCGAGCAGCGGAATGCTTTCCTACCTATTATACTCTATCTTGCTTTTCTCGTGTAAATCTGCATAATTCCTACAATTCCTTGCTTTTCACATAGACTTGGCCTTGTGATAAGGAATAAATGACAGCGAATTCGTGATGAATGATTCATAGATTGTAATTTGTAACATATATGCACTTTCTTATATCTCATCACGTACTAGTATTCATTAACTTTGATTCAGAGATTAAAACAGACAAGACTTTGGTGCAATTTTGGCAAAGCGCTATACGCTGAGCAATTGGAAAATTGACAGTGATAAAGACGATCAGTAATGCGGTTGTATTAAACTTTCAGTAGATCGATCATAATTGAGTATTTTCCATGTATAAATACAGTTCTTTGGATGTTATCGTCCTATGAAATCATTTCGTTATAATTGTGCAGGATTTTGAGTTTGAACAGGGGTCCTGAATTCAAATCTGACCAGCTGTTTACCACTCTCGGATAAGATGTTGTAGCAACAATGTCCCTTCTTACCAAAGATAAAAAAGAATAAAAATAGGTGATTGGCAACGCTGTGGATGAGTGACAGATGCCTTAGGAAGAGCAGTTCTAGTACTAACATTGAAGAGGCTATCCTCTTCAGACGAAAATAGTAATGACGTTGAATTCTTATCCGAAGCAGCCGTGACACGTTGAATGGTAAATCATCGTTTCATGCTTAATTAGCTCGTGATAATATACTAGTTCACAGTGACGACAATGGGACAATTGACAACATAAGTATGCCATATTTGAGTTTTCCATGTGTCAAAGCGCTTGTGTTTGCTTAATAACGTTCTGTGACGAGCTATTCTTTGCGACCCCACGTCAAATCTCGAGACCCGTTGGTCGCTGCAGGGGAGCTCTTGCCATTGACGTATTCATCTTTGACAAGTCTTTGTCATCCATAGCAGGTGGCCCTTTTTTGCCCCCCCCCCCCCTCCTCCAACTACGTTAGTTTGCGGGAAAGCAGGATCTCATTGTCATGGTCACTCACATTCACTCACATTCCAGATGAACGAGATGTCGCAATCTGCATCATAACTACAGCAACCAGATCACAAACTGGGAAAAGTACGACAACAGAGCTCAACCAGGCGCAAAACAGAGAAAGAGAAATAGAAAAGTAAAGGAAAACGTGATCCATGTCAGGTGGTCGTATTGACATAATCACCAACCGAGCTGGATTCCCATGGTGACACAAACTCTCAGCTCTCCAAGCAACACCCATTTGATAGAACTGAAAGCGAATTCACCAAGTCCGATAACATACGGAAGGGGATTTCCCCCTTTCCCGATTTGCCCGCAAATATCATGGATTGAAAAATCCCTGCTGAAATGACGCTATATTTGAAAGTATTTCTTGTCACTTTCACTGCCAGTGGAGATACCCGTATGAAAGTCATATCTCATGATGAATATGTTATAATATGTAAAACATGATAATTATATTATTAAAACTTATCTGTAATAAGATTGTGGGGTTGTTTGCTATCATCCGAAAGGGGTAGGCCAACGCTTGCAAATCACGCGGGTTGTTTTCTTTTTACGCAAAAAAAAAAAAAAAAGTTTGCTTGATTTTGTTTTTGTAGAGACCGATGGTAGCTATTTATGTTTTTAGATTGAGACGACATATTGTGAGTGTGCCACACCATCAATTCAATTCGTCATTTTCATGTACCACTTCATTCCTTTATAGAAAAGGAATCTTTCATGCAATCGCCTACGCGACGCCTTCAAGGCTCGAGGGAAATTGGTTGGAAAAACAAGAAGAACATTCCGCTTTCTTGAAGTGAAACCAAAGCATGCAAACTTTGGGAAGTTTGAGCTCTAGATTTGTTAAGCGTCTGGGACAACAATAGGTTCACGCACCAGCACATGAAACAGTGACTCATTCGCATTTTTATGACTACCTTCTATTTTTTCAGTGTCCGCCTAGTCTTCTCGAAGTCAGTCAAATGTTGTGTGAAGATGGCATATAGGATATCAGCACAGCGTGAAGGTTGATATTCAGGAGGCAGTAATAACAGGTTTAGTAGACTGGACTAAACCTATACTCACCATTTTCTAACATTACCTCTTGTATATGCTCAATGTGCCTTCAAACTTCCACAGGAAAATAAAAAGTATCTAATTTCATTCATATTATTGTTATCATTATTATTATTATTATTATTATTATTAGTAGTAGTAGTAGTAGTAGTAGCAGTAGTAGTAGTAGTAGTAGTAGTAGTAGTATCATTACTATAATTTTGGGGCCTGATAAGTATGAATAAGTATAAGTATGAAGGATAAGTGTAAATGTATCACCAGAAATAAATATTTGAACTACACGACACCTACCTTGACATTGTGTTTGTTTTACATTCCCCGCAGATGACGATTTACGTGTAACATTTTCGACGGCTAAAAGAAGATGAAAGCAATTTGATTTATACAAACCCTTTTTTTTCTTTCTTCATGTAGTATATGATTCCCGAATTCCCGAACATTCCCCGTAAATTTGTCCCTCAAAACTCAGTAGGTCAACCTGTGGGAGGATTTTTGCTCAAAGCTTGAAATGATTCCTTTACGGATGAAGTCTAGACTCAAGTCCACTGCAATAAAGCGGAATGAAACAAGGCCATAATATCAGACTCTACACAGCCTGAGGTCCGTGAACTCGGAGAGCATTTCAAGAGCGGCTTGGTAACAAATTTTAGGTTCATTGACATTAGCTTGATGATTTTGACATGATAGCGAAGGAAATCATCCACATTTTGATGTGTTTTGCACCTCTGGATTGCTGTTTGCGCCATCTCGATGAGATTGAAAGGTTTGAGAAACCAATCGAGATCCTTGTGAGGTCAGGTGGAAAATTCTTCAGCACCTCCACCTTTCGTTTTCGAACAATCGTATGACTCAGACAGGAGTGTTGGCTAGACATCATTATCGGATAAACAATCCTTTCCCCCTGTTTTCTTATCAAGCGCTGCCGTTATTATTGGTAAACAGCACTGATTTGGTCTCATGTTATGTTAAAAACTATTTTTTTATGAATGGCGAACAAAAAAATTGTGAGAAACCATGAAGAAGACGCTATGAATAGCATTTCACGACTGAATGCTTTGGGGGACCAAGATATAAATCCCCATTATTTACCCTGCTGTATAGATCTAGGGTTCTTCCATTTTCAAAAGACACCGTGTATTGCTATAAGGTATCATTATAAACTTTTTTTTTTCACCTTAACAACGAGTGCAGTATTCGTGTCCCGGGCCTGTGAGGTAACCTCTCCATATATTATGTCCGTGTTCATTTCAGTTTCATTTCGTTTAATGTTCGATAAAAACCCGAACTATTAATAATTATTCATGAATCTACGTCATATAATAAATGTGACATCCCGCCTTAGTTTGTTCACTTTCATTTCATATCATTTCAGTTTCATTTCGTTTAATGTTCGATAAAAACCCGAACTATTAATAATTATTCATCAATCTACGTCATATAATAAATGTGACATCCCGCCTTAGTTTGTTCACTTTCATTTCATATCATTTCAGTTTCATTTCGTTTAATGTTCGATAAAAACCCGAACTATCAATAATTATTCATGAATCTACGTCATATAATAAATGTGACATCCCGCCTCAGATTGTTCACTTTCATTTCATATTCATTTCATATATTCTATATCGAAATGAAACTAGAAATACCCACGCTGATAGTTCATATGGCTCAACGTCACAAAAAAGGATGCAATACTTTCCATAATTTGTCAGCTTTTATTTTCATGTCGATTTCATTAATCTTAGAGTAAAAAAAAAAACAAGTCGAAAATGATGATTATGATTTAATGTCATAATTATGATCAGAACACAACATATCCTCCATAATTTCTCAATTTTATCCTATTTTCATTTCATTTCAGATTTTAAAAAATCTCGAAGCTATCATTAATGACTGAACGTAAGATAGTAATGTACGACACATGAAAATCAAATTTATATATATACATATATATATTCAGTACATTAAAGGCAAGTGGACACAGGATTGTGAATTCGGCTTCTGTCTGATAATGGTGCTTCTGTTTAGAACAATGCACCAGTTGCAGCTCGATCTGTCTACCATCTTGACCGTGTGACAAGTCCGTATACCATGAGTTTGAGAACTCTTCCGTGTTTGTGATCAGACTGATTTTTTTCTTTTCTTGGATTTTTTTCTTTTCAATAGAACATCAAAATAATGAAAGGAGATAAAATGCAAAGTTTGTGAACACGATATTTGCTAAGAACACAACATAAAATATTCAAGCAAAATAATCATCCTGACCTTATGTTACCAAAGAAACAGTTATTGTTCTGTAAGATGTTCTGAAAAAGCAATGCCTTGTAATATGTGGATCCCTTTATGGATTTTGTTGTTGTTATGGAATGAACAAGGCTATAATCCTAATAAGTCTGCCCAGTAATGTATGTAAACATGGGTTGTTTTTAAATCAATTTTTACATTAAAATCGTTTTCAACCAAACAGGAAAATTACGGACATAGACCTATATACGAGTTTAATTGCATAGAATATCTCTTAAAGGGATGATATAGTATTGGTTGAGGTGAGAATTTAGCTTTTAACTTTTTGCGAGACACTTAGAAAATACTTCATGAAATGTTGAAAAGCATACAATTCTGAGAGGAATTCAAACTTTCTTTGATGAAAAATCGGTTATATGAAATGGCTGAGATATCCAAAAACAAAGTGAAACAAAGCAATCCTATTAAAAAAAAAATGGGTCCTACCTTTATTATGATCGCTTTGTTTTGGACATCTCGACCATTTCAAAACCAATTTTCATCAAATAAACTGTAAATTCCTCTTAGAATATATGCTCTTTCATATCTTAAGAGGTTTCTTATTACCTAAAAAAAAACAACCCATCAACAACAACAAAAAAATCACACATTAGAAACCTTAAGCCCCATCTCAGCTGAAACTGTACTATCCCTTTAACATAATATATGTTTTGCGAATCAAGCTACTGTATGCGTTGTATCCTCTTGAGCTATGCTGCATGATGTTTACAGGGGATATGACTATGGGATGTCCCCTTTTTCCAAATTTGGATGAAATTGATATAGAGATCAGCTCCATGTTATCAAGTGATATCATGCAGACACGACAGCTGTGTATAGTCCAGAAGATAGAAGCAATTAAAGCGATCAGAGTACTAGTATAATCTTCATGCACTGAATCTAACTGAACATGCCTGTTTGTGCCTTTAAGAGTTAAAAAATGTAGTTCATGTTTTGAGACTTTGTAATGTATATGAATATTGTAAAAAAAAATGCTGTAAATTTCCAGCCACTTCAGTATATTCAAATCATTGTTACATGTCGCAATATCGTAACCAAAACTATGCGCTGAACCCCGGAATTGAAAATGGGAAAAATAGAGGGGATTCGGTTTGTATAAAGGAGCATGTGTATGTGTGTGTGTGCGTGTGTGTGTGTGTGTGTGTGTGTGTGTGTGTGTGTGTGTGTGTTCATGGTGTGTGTTTGTGTGTCTGTGTTTGTGTGTTGTGTCCGGGTGTGCTTGTGCGTGTTTGAAAAGTTCTGTTTTTCCCACATAATAATTGGCTTTCCACCTGATTTTGTGTGATTATTCTACCGTACGATTGCGAAATCACGTCTTAACGATGGAAATAACAAGTGTTGTCCCTAACAGTGTTGTCAAATAAAGGAGGCAGAGAGAGAGAGAGAGAGGGGGGGGGGCGGGGGGAGGGGATGAGAAGGAAAAATCCGCAGGGCAGTTGTTTATTTCTCGAAAACGAAACTAGAAAGAATGTTGTATTTTTCGCGTTTGTCTGTGAATCAAGGAGGTATATGGCATAGGCAAACTAATACCTCCTGGTATAATGCGATACGTGACTCATTATTGAATGGGACATAAGAATAGCCAAAGAAAAGAACGTATTGTAACATTTCCATCGGCTTGCATAAGGATCTAAACTTACAATCCTCCTGTGAATATTGCAAACCATGAAGGGGGAAGAAAAAGAAAAACATAAAAATTGCAACAATAATTTTTGCTCAATAGGGAGAAAGGCAAGACAACATCTCTTTTCAAAGGGATCTAAAATGTAGGTGGCAATTTCATAGGTATGGACTTTTAGCACGCGAGATAATGGGACAAAAAAGGAGAAAAAAATACAAGGGTAACATGATAAGTGAAGATCATTGAAACGAATATATCGGGAGATGTTATCAGTTATTAATTACATGAGCCAAAATTTACTGTGACAACAGGGCATGAAGCAAATGCAAGAACTATCGTAACAGCGAGGTAAATGATTGCAAATAAGGATTAGACAGCATAGATAAAACAATAATAACTATGTGTAAATAATGCCTAATTTCATCTTACACCATATACTGACATAGCACCACCTCAAGTGCTTGACGTGGCACTAAAATGTGGAGTGACAAGCAAGAAGAGAGAAAGGGGAAGCGATAACTGACGAAATTATTATGAATGCAAAAATTCTTATAAACCTTGCGCTGTTTTACACATCAACTCTTGAGTCAAGAAAAAAGAATACACCAAACAAATATAATCATAAGACGTGTGTCCCCACCATTCGATGCCAAAACCAAGGAGTTGGCCAATCCCCTCTTTCCAAGCAAAGTTCGATTTTTGGTCGCTTGACCTTGTTTCAACAAAAGGAATTTGGCGGTCGACTTCTTCCGCATTCCATTCTTTTGTGCGACAAGCGCGCGGCTTTGGGAGCGGGTAAAACCAAGGAGGTACTCGCCTAGTACCTCCTTGGTAAAACCACCGCTTTCTGAGTCTGTCCAATTTGATTGTTATACTGCACGTGCGCAACGTGACAAGGCGCAAAACATTCGAGCCGAAATTGAAACACTTCACTTTGAATTCAACCCTTCCCCCCTGCATCCACTTTGAGCGTAAGATATATATATATTTGTTAAAAATATTCCGAGCAGAACGGTAAGATGAGAGGGAAGAGAGAATGAAAATGGGAAATCCCCATTCCGATTCTCCAGACGGTTTATCTTCTGTACCACATAGTTAAATCAGACGAACGGAATTGAAGTTTGAAATGCTCGGATTCAACGAATGGTGATATAAGTCGCAACTATGTATGCTAATTAGCTAAAATGATAATCTCACTATATTACTCTGCAATTGGTTTGTGTGCCAAATATCATAACATTTTCTTTTGGGTTGATAATTTAGCGTCTGTACAACTCCAACCCCTTCCTAAAGTTACTATGCTGGGATTAACAACACAACCCAAATTTGATAAGAAGGGTGCGATTTTCTGCTCTGTTGTTTGTTCGTTTGGTCTTTGGAGGTTGATTATAAAGGTGCACCTCATCTCATCGGCATAGATGTACTTGCTACCAATAGCACCATTTCGCCAAAACATGCGAAATTTGATATTCATTTACTCTCTTTATCATACGTAAAATTATGATGAAACACTTGTTTGTCTATAATTCTATTGAAGATTACTTGAACATGTCGAATTACACTTAAGTGACAAGTGACAAACGTGCGGAGAAATTGAAGCAGACTACACATGCAAAGATGCTGATCATCCATACATCCGATACGTATAAAACAGTCACAGCTAACTTCAATGTCACTGGCCTCTACTTGATAATTCTCTCACGTCGCCATCCTCATTTCTATTTTCTTTATCGATCTTGCCATAACTGCTTTCAACTGGAGCGAAACCTTGTTTGTATCGATCGGTTTATCATGTTTTAACGTCGCTGCGCCCCGAGCTATCGTTTCTCGTCGATCGACAAAAGTCTGGGCTGCAAAGATCGGCCAGACGTCGCTTGAAGCTGAAGTTTGACCGAAGATTATAATCGTCTCAAAATTGTGGTGAGGCGTTCACCTATGAGATTGAAATACCCATCCACAGGACATCCTATTTCCTGCCCTAAATGGTTTCAAATGAATTAATCAGACCTCATCCTTTACTTATTTTAACCGAGACATCCTCCGTTGTTGCATATGGGTTCGTGCTGACAACCCCGGTTATGTCCACACTAGCCACAGTATAATCGGGCCAAACAATCTTTTCCTCTTTACCGGAGCAGCGAGTCTCTGTAAGCCAGTCAAGAATTCAATAAGAGCAACCTCAGAATTGAGGTTCTCAAATGAATTCAAATTCACTTAAGCTTTTATTGATTTGTTTTCCATATGGACACGCTACAATTCAAAAACAAAACAAAACAAAAACAAAAACAAAACATCGGTGTTAAATCTAACACCGATCAAGTGTCAATAGAGGACCACACCCACAGGTGTAGAAAGTATCTTGTGATGGTGTTGAAAGTTGTTTACTTGGCACTTCATGGTCTTAATTTGACACTGTACCTGGTGATATTTTGACACTGGGCTGGTGTGAATTCAACAATGGCACCGCATGGTGTTGATTTGATATTGCTGGTGTTAATGTCAATGGTATAACATCCGTCCAGCTGTAATAGGAGATCACACCAACTGATGTTACTGCGGTGTAAATACGTTTACACCTTTTTTTTTAATCAACTACTTTAATCGGAAGATTCTTGATCGTCTTGTTGAAGTTCAAAATCAACGAGAAGAGCAGTAACTAAGAAACCATTCAAAAAAAAAAACAATTTTATATATTTGAAATGACACCCGGAGGTGTTAATCTAACACCATAAATGAGCACCGGAAATTGAACACCAGCTCGATGTTTCACATATAACACCGGACTTTTTGCAGTGTACAAACTCAATAATCAAGTGAGAAAAATATGAGACGAAACGTAAAAAAAGAAAAAAGAAAAAAGAAGAAGATAGAATAGAGAAGATAGTGGTTCAAATTACAAACATTACCCCGCCCTTACATATCAATAAAAAAAAAGTTATATACATGTTAACATTTTCCTCTTTTTCTTTGATGCGCCACGTCGTAGCATAGGTGACTCGGTGATTCCGAAAAGGAAAATTGAATGAATTGAATTGAATTGAATGAATTGCTTTATTGTCCGTAAAGGAAATTCTCTTTTCACTGGTTTTTTTTTCTTTTTTTTTACATATAGTCCACATAATGAAAAAAAAAATACAATTACATATTACAAATTGACAAATTCATCATAATTCAAAAATACATATTACATAACATATAATTCTGCTTGCCCAATTTATACATAAGGATGGCATATGAAATAAACCAAATATGGATAATATTTTGGTTTGGTTTCTGCTTGAAGCTGCAAAGGAACACTCAATCTCGCCCAAAGTCCCATGCCATTGATTTTCATCTTCAAGTTCTGATCACTTAAAAAAATCACTCTTAGTTCCTAAGGATTGCATACCAAACTACGCCTTCCGACCGTTACTCATTACCAACATTATTGTCCTAAATAGAAGGCGTGACAACGAGCAGTACGGGTGTATAAAGGTATCCAACCGGACGTCCGTAGCATTGCCTTGATAAACGTAAGTGTGGGAGGAAAAAAAAAGTCATGTTTTAAGAATTAGGAATGGTTAATTTCCAGTTGTGACGATGATTAGGTGTTAAACATCATTTCTTTGAATTTCTGAGATGAAACGATCGACTTGATTGTTTAAGACAGACATTAAAATGCAGTGTGCTTATATTGTTCACAAGATTTTTGCTGTTAGGTAATTCACGGTCCAGACATCGGGAAGATCATGAGGGACTTTAGTCGTCATTTCTTAGGCCCTAGCTGGTTGGTGCTGTGACGTGAATATTCTCGGTCTGTTTTGACAACAAAACGTCGTCTTTGTATTTTGCTGTACAGGTATGCGCCGTCCAGCATTGAAGGGCTGGACGGACAATAGCACAGAAATAGTAACTTACCTCGACCCACACTGTCTCAATTCACCGTCCATGTGATGCAAAATGGCCAGTGAATAAGCAAAGTTCGGGCTGAATAAGACCGAGCTCTCTAAATATCGTTTACGTCTGGGCTCTCTCTCCCCCTCCGTTCCACATGGAATGCCTTTTGTACTCTATATATTTATAGCACTATGTCCATCTATCTATTTAAATGCCTATCCAACATGTTTTAAGTCAGTAACTTTGAATTTTGCGTTATTTAATGCAATCGGATGAATATCTAGAATATAAACGCGAGAAACAACGTGATAAATTATATACATGTTAATTCCGATGGGTTTTTTTTTTTTCCAAAAGAAAGACACCTTTATGATATTGCAGCACAAATGAAAGATAAATGTAAGGTCGATTATGATTTCTATATTGATTTAATGGGACTAAGTGGAGTGAACGATAGAGGACGTCATTATAGCTCCGATTGATTTTGATATATGCATAAATACATGTATTTGGTGTCTTCTGGGTTGTACATGTGGGAAATTGCTCCCAAGGTAGTTGGAGGAAAATTGGAAAAAAACAAATAAACAAAACAAGTGACCTCTTTTCTTTGATAGAATCATCATAGGATAGAAGGTATCTATCACACCTGTATTATCGATCAGGACATTATATAATATCGAATGACTAAGTTGATGTTTTACGCAAAGACCAACGCTTGATGATGACCTCGGGAACTTACAATTGATAAGATTAGTTCAGGTGGATGTTGGGGAAAGAGATAGAGAAAAAAAAGTAAAAAAAAAGAAAAGAAAAGACGTCGGGGTAATAGAAACTGGCTACAAAATCTGATTCAGCCTTTAAGTTTGGAGGTGAAATATAATGAGGACATAACTTATTGGTATCTACTAATATCAACCTATCTGTTTGTCTGTCAATATCTATCTATCTATCTATCTATCTTTCTGCTAGCTACCTATGTATTTATTTGCATTTATATCCGTCTGTCGCGTATTGTGAAACCAGAAATATTGTCGCAGGCACGAAGCTCGTGAATTTCGAGAAGAATCAAGATTCGCGAAAGTAAAACGCTCGCGAAAGTTTTTTTGCGCACTGAATGGCAGTGGCAATTCGCGAAATTTTCATGCCGCGAAAGTTTCTGGATATACAGTATTTTTCCTACATCTGCTCATGCGCAGTTTCCTCTATTAAACCCTATACCATGCAGTGTGGAGCAAGTGGGTGAGTCAGATTTTTTACCTGTGAGAATGCAGAGAGAATGTAGTTATTCGCGCCGCTCCGCACCGCTGCAAATCAATAGCTCCCTTTGTACTGTGTTCGTCTGTAACCTGGAGACAATAACAGAAAAATTCTCCCACGGAGGGGGCACAATAGAATACGAGACAATCGCATTCCTCTGTTAACCGCAACCAGATGGGGAAACAGATACGCAGGAGTAATATCTACGAATGTTTGTGTATCCCAAACTTTGCGTGTATTGACGCAAGAACATCCTTTTCTTTCGAAACGTTCAGGAGTGACATTCCTTACGAAACATATTAATTAATTTTGATAAACTAATATCAACTCGTAGAGGCGCTGTGGATACAATAATCTCTACAATATTGTATCAGTTACAACAGTCAACAATAGAGTGAAACATTTTCACGTTTACAAATCAAACAGTTTGGATTATGACTCAAAACGCGATGGGGACAAAGATTCCACTAGTAGTTCTAAAATACATACATTGTACTGTACATGAAGCTAACAACGACATGTACAGTATGCGGGAAGGGTATTCATCAAAAATGGTATCGGTTTCATATCAATATTGACATTGCAGCCCGAGTACTACCAGTAAGTCGGGGGGGGGGGCTCTAGAAAAATACACACAAAAATTAATGATAAGGGGAGCAAAACATTGATTTGATGCTCGCCAAATTATTCGTCCTGACACTTTACCAGCTAATCTACTCACGTGCGAGATGCGATCAATCCCTAGAGGTATTTGTTTTTTTCTTCTTAACTTCTTCTTCTCACCGGGAGAGTAGTTCGTTTAACCAAAGATTGAAATTGAAATAAGGAATAATTCCAAAGGTTCATTATTATGGGCTTTTTAGGGCTCACTTTCGGATTACCGAGCCTTACAAAGTTTAATTCTTATAGACTAACGAACATTCGGAATAAAACGCCATAAATGTTCGCGTTAACGAGCCCTATTTCATTTTTGGATTAATGAACATCAAGGTATATCAGAGGGAATTGTGTGTTTTGGAATGATGAACCTTTCGAATATATAATATAACGAACCTTCTGAATACCATCACCCGTACTTTCTACCCTACGGTGGTCTGATGTCTCCACACCCCGTTTAGACGATTCAGAGGATTCCCGAAGCATCCAGTCTGTCGAATTCTAGTCAAGGGAAGTGAAACACATATGAGAGAGAAAGCATAGCGCAGTAAAAGAGCGAGAAAGTAATGATGTATATATAGTTTAGTGCTAAATCCAACAAAAGGACCAGCCTCTGGAGAAATAAACCCTCTTCTATTTTTACCCATGTAGTGCATCTGAGATGGCACGATATCTCGCAGAAAATACTATACTCTTAGATTAATCACTGGGATGTGGAATTATACTCATGGATAAACTTATATCTTTATTTCTTCCTCTTTTTTTTTTGCTAATCATTAACACTGCAAGTCAGTTGGCAACTAAATCAAGTCAAGTCAATCAAGTGTTTATGCTTTGCTGCTTCATTTTAGTCAAGAGCATGAAGCGCCTTTTCGGTTGAAAATGCAATTATGCTCCGTTTCTGCCAACATCTCATGCACTGATCACTACCACATTACTAGTCAAGAGAGAAATTTAACTATATCTTTCATGATGACTGATAATCTATTTGGAACCGCGATATGATAAATTGCACCTCATTTACTTCATCCATACTGAGTTTATTTACGTGAAGGGATTAACAAACCCTTAATATCCCCCAGAAGAAAATAATACATTGGAAAAAAAAACTTCACAAAAAGCTTTTACATGACGTTGTGACGCACGTAATGTGACGCCATTTGCGGAATGTAGGATGATGGGGGGGGGGGCGAATTGTTGGTTCCAGTGATTATTACCTATGATAGTGACTGTTACGGCCAAAAACTGTGGAAAAAAATCATGAAAAAAAAAGATATGTGACACAGGGATACTCTCATCGTTAATTACTATGATATACGATATAGATATACAACACAACCAGAGAACCGCGGGGCGGTGCGAGATCGCCAACACAATGTGGACCTCGCCGTGTTGACAGTGTATAACCTCCTTGGTATAATCAGGTCGCTATTTATCTCGCCTTGTTGTGTCAAAGTCCAACCATCTCCAAGCCAGTATGCAAAGTTTGCCCTCATCTTCAGACTTACACTGTGCCATTGTAAAATCTGAATTGGTGATCAATAGTCAGGTAAATGAGACAGGTGAATACACATCATTATGGGTATTATCAGTGAACTTTATCCCATTGCGAAATGCGTACATTCAGATATTTTATTTCGCCGAACGATAAGTTTGTTTTCGTTCATGTCTCGAGTTTCGAAGATTTTCTCAAACATGATGTGAAAATAGGCAACTTTATTTCCTTACTGATAAAATGGCCTACGTTTACTGAAACCACGCTCGCTTTGGGTAAGTAGTCCGGTTGTAGACACATGTGCACATTGTAGTTGACGATGTTGATGTAAATTGAGATAAAATATAGACTATACACCATATTAAACTCCTCAAAATAAGTTCTGCAATTAAAGTTTGATATATCAAAAATATAAAAATGAGGTGTCATTTTAAAGATGATTAATCAGGCTTTCTTATGATGTCATATTTAATGAAGATAATGCGGGTATAAGAGAAATATGATATGTCAAACTTTAATTGCAGAACTTATTTTGAGGAGTTTAGTAACTTGGAGACGAGTAAACATGCATGAACAAAATATAAAAGGGAGATAAAATTTTGGTTTTACAATTTTCTACTTCACACACACACACAAATACACACACTCAAACAAACAAACAAACAAACAAACAAAAGTACACACAAAACATGCACACACACATGCATATATAAATGTGTGTAGGAAGACTTGGTACCAAACTTATGAAAAACATTTCTAGCTATTTGTGTCGTATTACCTGATTGTAATTAAAAGCATTTTGCATTATTACAATTGTTTTGTTCATTTTGTAAACACCTTTAAAGGGAATTTGTATAAATTTCATCTGTAGTGCTCGGAATCAGAAATAAAGATTATACACACAAAAAAAATACCTGTGTTATTACATTGTACCTGCCATGAGGCCAAGGAAAAGGCAATATAGGTCTGGGCCGTGTTTCGTAAAGCTGTTCGTAAAGTTACGTATGATTTTATGAACAACTGGAATATGAAGTGCCAATATTAGTGCCCATTTTTCCTAACAAAGTATGACTGAATGTCAATATTTCATATATTGGGCAAAAAAAAAAAAAGATTTTAAAAATCGTTCGACAGGAAACGTGTGTTATGATGTAAGAATAGTCATTATGATCTGCAAATTTCAACTCTAGCTATTAAAATCAACAATGATTTTGTAGGAACTCAACTTTGCTTGCCATTAAGTCGTTCGTGAAGTCGTGCGTAACTTGTGTCGGTCCTTATGGACTGATAAGCATACCTGCAACGTGTTGCTATTAACAAAAGACATGTTAACAACATCATCACAATAATCATGTGTGTGTTCCCTGACATTTTAATCTGTCCAAGGAGCTCCTTGATCTGTCTCATTTCTCATGGTTGACAGAGTGACATTGAATATTGAGCGTAAACATCATACTACTGTATAGTTCAGACTGCCAGTTCACTGAGTTCGGTTCGATGATCAGATAAAAGCAAAAAACAAACAAACAAGTCATTAAAATACCTAGCTACAACCGAAGCGTGTAGTTTGTTTACAGTGTAACCTACATTGACGTAAATGAAGCCTATTTCATGCATATTTTTACCACCCACAATTATTGGTACATGTCAGCTGTTAGGTGGTAAATATATTCGCGTTAATCTGAAAACGAAAAAAACAGAAAAAAAAAAGGTTCGTAATTCCGAAGGTTCGTTACGGACCTTCTTTTCATTCTCGGTTTGACGAATCTTTGGAATAACGCCACAAAATTAATGTTCGGATTAATGGTCTTTTTGTTTTCATTTTCGGATTACGGAACATGTATAGAATAGGGAATTTGTGTCTGTGTGTGTTTGTGTGTGTGTGTGTGTGTGTGTGTTTGACGAACAAACTTTCGGAATAACGAACATCATTGATTTCGTTATCATCTATAGCCTAGACTGCTTAACCATCTCACGACCAAACCTCAATAATATCCTCGTCTACATATTACAACATAACAAAATGCGTCCCTTTACCGTGGTGGGAGCCATTGGGGTAAGCCAGTGGACAAAATGAATGTCGAAAATCAAGTCAAGACTCGTCAATGTCCACTTCGCCGGAGGTGATTGCATGAAATACTGTATCGACCTCATCCTTTTAATCTGGTCCGCCAGACCGCCTAAATATCCTGTCAGATAAAATTGTACGCCGCAAGGAAGACGATCATGTTCTATCTATCTATACCAACTAACCAACCACGCCTCATCAGATTTTGCCACCCAGACTCAATCCTCCCAACAACGAACAAAACTAAACTAAGCTCAACTCAAGTCAATTCAGAACTCAACTAAAACTAAACTTCAGTAAAACAAACAAAACAAAACGAAACCCTCGTATGCACAAAACAAAAACGAAAGAGCAGTGACCGAACAAGTTCAAGTTCATTGCCATTCCTGTGCCGAACATAACCATTTAAGACTCAATAAAAGACGTACATGTAAAGCGAAGGAAGACAAAACAGCCAAACACAACAACAATAAAACCCGCATTTCATAAACGGAGATACACTCGACCTTCACAGAACGCCAATATCACTAAACGTGCATGTAAAAACGAGCATTACTGAGGTTTTTAGGAAAGGTTTATAGTAACTGATTGATAAATTGCCCTACATCGACGTAAATAAGCACTGAAAGCTGCGACTTTAACCCCTAGTACAAACGCATCATTACATTAGTTTATCGGTGTGACGTCACTGATATGTGGAATTGGTTTATGAGCAGATGGGTCCTTGGCGGTGGTGTAATTGTTGGCCAGTTGCCCGATGCTTGCCCTCGAAATTTGCAAGGAACGTGATTATAGATTCTCATGGCGTATCTCGATAGCTTGAAGTTGAACGACTTATCAGCGTCTTGAAACTCATTTATCGCTGCATGGGGTAGTTAGGGGTAATACCCTAAATGAACTACAAAACAGCAACAGCAATGGATTGATGTTAGGTTTCTAATAAACATTTAAATAATCAGACATCGCTAGGTTCTATATATATGCACAGTATATTATTCAATGTGAGCCTGTGGCGGGTCATGGTCCAAGTGGGGGTCCGCATACTTTAATAACCTCAAAACCTCAAACAAACAGGAATCAACTGCAGCTGCATGAATTGGCATGAACTTGCTGCTGTCTTCAAGTTATAAAATCACATGTCACTCATTGTTATTCGATCATGTTTACAATCCTGTTTCCTGTTGTTTTCTATAATGAAGGAAATTGTCGTAATATTACTAAATTTGTTTTGAAATATACCAATTATATTTTCTACGATTTTTTTTTTCTTTCTGTTATGGATTGTGAGGGACCGTGTGGATAGTTTTGTATGAGATCGAACGGTCGTTTATATATAGCATGTATTTCCATAATTCATGCACATGGGCACTTGTATGGACTTTAATTTGGCTTTTCAAAGATAATTCAGCCTTTAGAGGTCTGATTTCCTGTCCAACAACATGTTTTTTGGTCAAAAAAGGTATTGACAAGTATAAAAAAGGCCCTGTTAAAGTGCCTAAAGTGTGGATGACGTACTGACGATTGTGATTATCAAGTTCAAGAACAGATTTCGCTGTGGTTCATTTTCTCCGATAACAGTAAAACTCATGCCAGATTCGATAACATTCTTTATAACCTGATTATACATGCGTTAGATTCTCTTTTCTTTTCCCTTGCAATTAGGGTTGTACGGCCGGGGCCCGGGGATTCCCCAACCATGGAGCTACAACAGTGGCTCCACGCCCCAACCAGGTGAGCTTCGAGTTCATCGAATTGCCTCTAGACTTCTAAAATATCATGGAACAGCTGGATTTGCTCGTGAGCTGGTTAGTACGAGCATGGACCTATAGGTCCATGGTACGAGTCACTACGAGTAATTCCGAGCTATTTTCATACCAAATTTCCTGCCAAGTGCCGATGACCGAATGGACGATGTGGGGGAGATATTCAACTTCAGACAACCATCATCAACAGCACTCGGCAGCAGGAAGTTCACATTGTCTTCTTCGTCGGAGGAAAAAGGTGATGTCCTTCACAGTTGTTGTTGTGACGTAGGAAAGCCTTTGGAAAACGCCGCCATTTAACGCCAGTGACTTCAAAAAGGTGTTAATCAGGTGATAGGTGAAAGTCACGTGACAATGCCAAAGGCATGCCGCTGGCGACACTCGCTGGTTGCAAGTCATTGCATGCACTTTGATAGAAAGTACATGAAATTCAGAAGAGGCTGGCCTTGTAACTTTGGTAACTTTAGTTTTGGGATATTAGCAATTGATATAGAAAGGCGAGATATTAATCAGAACATCTTAAGTTCACACAGAGCTTTGAAAAAAAAAAGTCGACGGAGCTGAAACGTTTCAGTTTGTGCAGATGTCAGAGCATTCTGTCAGATTGTCTTAAGCAAATTGTGTTAAGAGACGATGAGATGTAAGAATTACGAGTTGTTTGAAACAGTCGTTCATTCTAGAAACCAACCAACCAAGCGACCACCACCAAACAAACATAAAACCAGTAGAGAACAACAACAAAAACCCTTTATGTATCCCATAGACAGAGCCCACCAAAAAAAAAGCGATTTACATAAAACAAAAATTTGTGCATCATCATTCATCTTCCGTGATTTTCAAATTGAAAGAATTTACTTTAAAGGGGATCGATGGCTAGTAACCGATCAGTGGGAATCAGTGGGAATGCTGAGGGATGATTGTTCCAATCCTTGTGGGATTCATTTAAGAGTACATTAAATATATACTGTTGTGTGAAAATTATTTGCTTCAGAACGGTCTCATATTCAAGTAATGTGCAGATTAATGCCCCGTCACTGACCAGGCACGCTAACCTGGAAACATTAAACTGCACATTACTTGAATAAGAGACCATTCTCAAGCAAATAATTTTCACACAACAATAGATATATAATGTACTCTTAAATGAATCCCACAAGGATTGGAACAATCATCCTCCAGCATTCCCACTGATTCCCACTGATCAGTTACTAGCCATCCCCTTTAAATATGGTTTCGTGTTTTGTTTTGCTTTTGTTTTTCATAAAAGTACGGATTCCTTTGGCTTTGTACTGACATGTACGTTAAGTGTAATTACATGCCTTCTTAAATAGGAAAGTCTAGCGATCTTTCATTATGCTAGATTAAATAAAAGTACGTTGAATCTCCTTTCTATTTTGTTTAAATTGTTGCCCTATTATTGTGATATCACGAATCGTTGTAATTTAGTCGCTCTTCCCACCTCCCTGCTCTATTTAAACAAATTCCGCCAAGACTTCAAAGATTGCGCCACATAGTGACATACCAGTAATCGAGATGCGATTCGACAGGCGATGACAGTTAATACCGTCATCTCACCGACAACCATGGCCTTATAGCGACTTCGACATTGATTGGGGGCAATGATCGTCAATGTTCTCGGAGAAATGCAATGTGCCACGATTCTTGAACCTGCGCCAAGCCCCGTTGTTCGGGTGCGTATCTTGTCTGGTATGATCGGAATTCCACGTACTAACATCTGGCTCGTTAGAGCCAATGGTTAAGGATGGAAGTGAAACAGACATCAGCTGGGATTGTAAAGTTATTCAGCAAAAGGTTTCGAGGTTCGGAATGTATGGTGTCAGACGGTTGACCTCCCTTGACCCGTCTGCGTTCAGTTCAAGTTGACTGGGGTCTTTCTTGCAGGTTGGCATGTTTGACTACACGCATCTTTGAGAGGTTCTCACGCCAACGCAGTGTAAAGAACCACAAACAACAACGCTGAAAAGAGAAAATGTCCTCTTTTATGAGCTGAAAGTCTTATTCCATGACAAAAACAAACAGGAGATGGATCTTTTAAAAAAATCATGTCCATGCAAAGAAAATATGAAGGCAGTTTTATTGTTGATATAGAGATGGGTGAACAGTACACTCCGCGGCGCATCAACAATGGTAACGCCGATGTTGCTGTAGAAAAACAAAACAAAACAAAACACCAGAAAACAGTGAACCCCTAGAGGTCGAGTGATTGTGACATGAACTTAACTCAACTGGACATTATTTTAGGTAGATTCAAGATTTAAGATCCAAATCTATTTTCATTTCCATAAAATAAACAGAGAAATTGTATACAATGTATAAGCAGAGCATATTTGTAATAATTGCAAAAACGTTAATTGACAAAATACATGTGAAAATGAGTAACACTGAAGAAAACAAGGTATAGAAGAAGGTATAGGTCAGCCATGCCAGTCTTTGCTGAGGAATCTTGATATTGACACATCCATATATTACATCAGGAGCTACTTTTTGGTTGAAATATGTTTAATACTAAATTAAATTTCAACCCTCGCCTTCATCTTTGAAATCAACTGGACACCGTGAAAACAGCTTTGAATCTTCCTGACACGCAAAATCGTCTATCACCTCAACTCGGAATGCTTTCCTTCATGAGTATCATGATGACGTTAACTTACAGAAATAAAGTTATGAAAACAACACAATCGAGGCTCTCCGGCTCTCCAACCTTAATTGTGGTTACTGTCTGCACAGAAATAGACAATGATGGACTATTAGCAAAAAAACAAAAAACAAAAACAAAAACAAAAAACAAAACAAAAAATGGGCAAATAACAATTATGTTTGTTGGCCCGAAAATCTGACTGTAATACTAATATTATTGTAACACTTCGTAGCCACCATAATAAAGATCGAATTCAAGCATGGCTATCATAAGTGCATTGGGAAATACGTTTCATATTTATGTCAAGTTCATATTCGTTTCATGATGTTCCTTAACGTCAATGTTTTCAGCGATTGCAAAAGCAAACAGAGTGACACACATACATACAAACACACACACACACACACACACACATGTCTCTCTAATTCATGATCAGTCTTCCCCAAATCCTACCCTAAAACTAGCCTCTTCCTCGCCTTCCGTTCGAGGGTGTTCACCCGTGTGACTCGTTACATCTGACGAGAACGTTCTAGTCTAAATCCAGGCGTCGACAGGAGTAGAAGTCTTTTATTGATTGTCTAGGGGTGCCTCGCTATCACCCTCTTGTTTATTTGTTTGTTATATGAATTCTGTAATGCATTCATTTAACAATTTTTTCATGGATGGCAACATTTTACGATTGCATCAGTTGCAATAACTGCAGTTTCTATGGCAGCAGCCATGCTGCAGCAAGTCGAATGTGAATAACACTAGTCATCACCATGGTAATTGCAATGATGGCAAGATTCGATTATTGCAAACCCCTTTATAAATAGACATCAGATCTGTTATTCATATACACTAGTATTTGCTCACATATCTTATATATTTTCACATGCCTAGTTCCTAAATGTCTCTCTGAACTTCTGATTGTTGTAAATATACATTATATCTGCCAGCTATTCGTAATTCATTCTGTGCGCGCTAATATTCTCTCTTACCCCCTTACCTATCTTATATACAAGATTGAGTGTTGGCCAATTAATTGCCATGGCTTTTTCGAGGAAAGCAGTGATGTTAATTGTTTATCTTTTATAGAACAAAATAAAAAGGACAGCAAAAGTTTCATTAAAATCTAAACAAATATGTTATGCAGTATATCATAGTGGGACTTTTGATATGTCAGATGTTTTTTTAGAACAGTAACATTTCCGTTGGCTGACATAAACATTGGCATCTTCACCAAATTTTCTTTGCTGAATATGAATCTATGTCAGTCCTGTAAAGTTGTTACAGAATGGTAACGCTTGGGCAATAATATATCCATTTATTTTTTTTTTTCTGCTAGGAAACAGGAGTTAAATGTTGTGAACTTTCGACAAAAAAAAAACTGTGTTTGTAATACATCTATAGGCCTTATGTTACAAAGGGAGAGATAAAGCTATGACTTGGTTGCCGCATCTAATTTGTGCGGTTTGTGACGTGATGAACAGCATCACCACTTTTTTTGTGTGTGGAAACTTGTTAAAAATTCAAAATGAATTCACTTTTGTGTGAGACTATATAATAACACGTTCTCAGTTTTGTTTGGTTCTCATCCTCGCCTTGTTATACAGTCAACATGAACAAGGAGTCGAGTTTCCCTTTAACAAGGGCATCGCTTGCACCAGGAGGTGTTTAGTTAAGCTCCATTACCCTACACGATGCTGACAGACAGCTACATTACCATTTATGTTCAGGCTGTTGCTTCCAGTGGGAGTACAGAAGCAGAAGACTCAGAGTACAGTTCGTTATTCCGAAGGTTCATCAATTCGAAAAATTAATGAACTAAGGTTCGTAATTCCGAAGGTTCATTAGTATAATAGGCAATATACGCATCGTCTTTACATGTTCAGATGGGTTAATGAACCTTTTCGAAATAACGAACCTCATTTCATTTTCGGAATTACGAACCTTTGGAATAACGCCACAAAATGTTCGGATTGAAGAATCCTTCTTCACATCCAGATTGACGAACCTCTGGGTATAAAGGGAATTTGGAATTAACGAACCTTCGGAATAACGAACATCGTACGAAAAGAACGCTTGGAATGTTGTTCAAAACATGCAAGAAATCCAAATTGGATGAAATCAAAATGGGTTCTGAAATCTTCCTCGAATTAAAGCTGATCTTTACTAACACATACACACACACACACACGTACACACACATACACAAAGGAGCATGCACACACATTTTCTGGGGTTTTTGTTTTTGTTTTCGTTTTTATTTTAACCAACTTAACATGATGCAGTCATACAAAAATGGACAAGTATTTTTTTTTCAGTTTAAATTTTCACAACAGAAAAGATATCAATCATTCCATGTCCACCGTTACACAGAAATCAACTGAGAAATTCAAAGGAATCGATGAATATCCAACATATCATGGCGAAACGCTGAATGAAATATTTTACAAAAAATCAACAACACACATAAAACACGAAAACCTCCTCCCCTTAGTTCATCCTCTCACTCTTCGCCATTCCTCCCCCTGTCCCCTCTCTCAGTGTCTCTTATGAATCTTCATCCTATCTATGGTGGTCTGTATCCCCCTCCCCACCCTCAATATTCATCATGGTCATCTTCTCGCATCAAAATCTGTAATCCATATGAAAACGAACAAACGTGAAAAACAATATACCAATCCGACAAAATACCTTAGGTTATATCGTAAGACACACACACACACAAAAATCAATACTAATTTCTGACTTTTAAACCATCTTCACTCTCCAACAATATTAAAAAAAAATATCACAATCTTAACTGTTAATATTGCATATCGAAACTCTATCCCTATCTTTAGATATTCCCATTTCAACAAAATAGTTGATGTTCACACATACACAATCATACAAGAACACTCTACATACACACACATTATACACAGAATCATGGATGAAGCACAAGACTGCATGGATCGTCCATTCCACAGCGCATACATCGCTCTCCCTCCATCATCCATTATGGATCAGACTTTTGGCATCTTTTAACTGCTTGATGAATTCTTCACGACGAGTCTGTGCGAGAGGCTCATTAATTCCACGAATATTTCATGTCTTTGACGTCACTTCATTTGCATATCATCAAAATTTCATCGATTCGGGTCGGCATAATCACCCTTGGCCTTTGTATGGTTTTGTTTCAGTCCATGTAACTCCACGGGCTCAGGCCCTCACCCCATTGTGCTCGCTCTTGAGGTAATGAAATTTTGGGAGAAGAGCGTGGGTATGATTAAAATCCAAGGCGATTGAAATCTTCAATATTTAAGGATAGGAATTCTTGTATTGCCGCCTGACTAACCATAATAAGCAAATGTCTTGTCTATACTAGAGTCGTCGATTGTATTTGTAAAAGTTATGACTTTACTCCGTCGTCAAGACTATAGACTGTACGTACTACTGGGGTATCCGTCAATCGATTTCACGATATCGATCAAGAACATTTCGAAGCATTGCGCACGAATTGTCATGATCCATGTAATTTATAGGATATTGCAACTGGAAATACGGCAGCGTATATATAGAAGCATTGTGAATTCAGTGTCATAATCATGTGCTTTCATGTGTGTTCGTTAATTGAATACAAATTTCAAAAGCACAAAAACGACAACAAGTGCAGTGATTTAAAGTGATAATATAATTTTACCTACACAAATAGATAAAACAATAATTAAGCAATATAGAATATACGGAAACATGCAATGCGATTATTTGTACAGTATTTTCCATTAAATAATATAGATAATTGAATGATTAATCTTAATGAAAGCATCATATACATTTCTTTCTTCTTTTTTATAGTATAAAAGCGCACAAAGCATGCACTCTGTATACAGTACATGAGCGTTTTTCTCAAGAATTGTTTACAACATAACCTAAGACTACTGGACTTTTGTGCACGTATTACATGTATACTTTTATCAGGGATTACGATCTATCTCCGAGAAATGTTTATAGTAAGTATATAATTGTTGCCGATCCTTATCTGAGCATCAATCCGGATTGCTCAAGTTCCGTCATTCCTGCTAACACAGATGGCATGAGATACTCAATTCTTGCAACACTCTTTCGCAAAGCATCATGGGATCGCGTGGACGACTCGATCTCTGGAGAGATCTGCCATTGACTCGTTATAGGAAGATTCTGTGAATTTTCGAGGATTTACAAAAGAGGGCAACTGTTTATGCCTATGAAAACAAGCTTTGAATCAACAGAGATATTGGACGGAGAAAGCTACTTGTCAGTGAACGAAATTTTTGAAAGTTTGAACATCTCTGATTATTCAATGGCAAATTGCCTATTTTGTATTTTAAAGTGTAATGTTTCTTTTCTTTTTTTCTTTGAGGTTGCCATCATATTCAAGCGCTTGCTTAAAGATGGCAGGCCCAAGTGTATCGTCAATTCAATCCCATTGACCAATTCCATTGATCTCATAATAGTCGTTTAAGCTTTAATGATTGTTTTGATTGTGAATGTAACACTGTTTTTTTTTTTCTCTCTCTGTTTTGTTGTCAGATATACGTGTTGTCATTTTCAGGTATTATTATTATTTTTTTTAAAAATGCAGAAATAAAATCAAGCTACTGAAACTGAAGATTATCAAGCCTTAAACGCATCGCGCGCGATGTCAATTCCAGTGTATAGAAATGTAATATTGTATCATTGATTTTTATAATCATTATCATTTTATGGCTTATTATTATTATGAATATGGTAATTGTTATTATTCCTTTTCTCATCATTGTCTCCATTATTATCAACCTCATTTCAATTGTCACAAAGTACTATAGAGCTATATATTATAATGATTATCGACGGTCACCTGATTCTACGCCTCCTAAAAAAAAAAAAAAAATGTTCCTTGTTCTGTACACAAATTAAAAGCAAAACAAAACAAAATAAAAACAAACAGAAACAAATGCTCAAAAGCAAAAACACAAACAAAAAGCACTCAACTACTATTACTATTTCCCAAAATAGGACATTTTGACTTCGATCATAATCATATTGATCGCAGTCGTGAATACTATTATGTCCTTGTGTGTGCGTGTCTGTTTGTGTGTGTTTGTGCGTGTGTGTGTGTGTGTTGTTATCAGCCATTTTATAGTCATGGTCAAAGAGATATCGAGTTCTCCGCAAGTTGCGTCACCATGACCTATACTTCGCCAGTGCTGAGATGCCCGCAACATTTAACGGTTAACCTAACGACTTTTTTTTTTCGTCCTAAATTTTATTTTGCTCAAAGAGTCATTGAACTAATCTTCTCATTCCAAGGTCCTCTTTTGGAAGAGCTTCTGCATTGAGAATTGCAAAGGAGTCTCCAGAAAGTATACAGATAAGGAGTCAGAAGATACCGTTTCTTGGAGCTTGCTTTGACCACTACCTTGGTGCAGGCAATCCTCTTTGACCACAGAATCAAGCTTAACTCACCCACACAATCCATAACAGCTGACCATGTTGTTGACCAATCGTTATTTTTCTCACGACATCACTAAAACTTGCGCAATGACCTGGGGCATGATTTTATTTTCATGGACACACAAGACGAAGTGTTCAAAACTTTCCAATGTATGAATTCCGTACAATCATGTTATTTCGGTATATTGCTCTATAATATTATCTAATACAAATGGACCGAAGCTGAGAAAATTTGTGTTCAAGACTCATCTATACCTTTCAGAACTATCGCTTTCTAGTCGAAATTGTGCCTGATGCCGTGTTCCTATAGCACGTAATGTTTATCAGTTTATACAACAGTTCTATCAGATCCCAAAATGTATACATATAAACAATTTTCGTGAAAGTGTTTTTCAGAAACCATTATCGCTGATTGCAACATTTTTATGCTGTTACAGTATTTCATTATAAAATATTTGAGTTAGGATATCTACTGAACTGGGAGAGGCAGAGAAACATGCTTATGAATTTCGTCAACTACTACAACTCTGTTTAGCTACCTGTTTTAACTATCTGTTAAAAGTCGTTCTAAATTAAATATTCGGACATCGTAATTTTTGGAGTTTAGACATGATAAGCTGCAGCGCAACACTCTCCCAAAATGGGCCAATCAGAGTACTTAGTACGGATTATGGCAGTTTATGGTAATACAACAATACGTCATGGTAGAGTGAAATTCGGATCCTTCTCTGACGTATAGTCGTTCCAACGTCAGGTCCGGGCGCGTCCGACACTGACTCGTATAATTTCCGTGGATCAAGGGCGAGGAGAGGCCCTGTGGCAGGCACTGGGAATGTGTGCCGGTGTGATGGGTCACGCGTTAGTGATTAAACCCTGTGCCAACATTGACATTCACAACTTCGAGGCGGTTACCACCGACTTTTTTGTTTTCCATCGGCTTCTGAGAACTTCATTGATGAGTGTTTGTCAACAATCAGTGACGTCATGCGTGGCGCATTTACACGGGTAGTATTGTTTGTGTGTGCGTGCGCGTGCGGGACACAGTGCGAGGCCCCTTCCTTTAATGTTTCATAAACTTCAATAGCTTTCAAATCACGTCACTATCAAATGCAGCTAAATAATTTCTGATGCAATCTTGCCACATCGGATGATTCAGACAAGTCAGGAGAGGTGATGAAAAAAAAAAAGAAAAGAAAAGAAAAGAAAAGAAGAAGACATATCTGGAGGTGAAAGCGACCACATGCATGTTGTAAGTTATAGTGGCATATAGTCACGATTACCTCTTGAATTAGTCTCGCTTATGATTAGCCAACTAAAAGATGCATGAAACCATACAAAGAAATTGATTGATATTACTGGAGAGAAAAACACTTTGCTATAGCCGTATCTGTGCTTCTTAGCAATGCGTATAGAAATTCTGAAGCCAAATGCGATTTCTTGGCAAAATCTCAAAAGTTAGAAGACCTGAAAAGGATTATAGCTATTACTAGAAGTGATGGAAATTGTTGTTTGTTTTTTTTTTCCCTTCAGAATATGACTGCTTTAAAATGAAGGGACCAAGAACGGAGAAAGTCGAAATTTTATAGAAAACGGTTTTCAGTTATACCCTATTACATATAATTTCATAGGTCAACATTCAGTGTCAGTATTTGGATTTTATGAAAATATTTCGTTGATTTATGAATAAGCACGTTTAATTATAGTGTTTGGAATCTAAATGACTTAAACGTTACTCCAAAGGAAAAAAGAAGTGTTATTTGTGTTTCAGTGGTCATGTGAGGCCTTCAAACAATGGTAATGGCATTCCTCTTCACAGGTTGATACTCAAGGGTCTGGTGACCGTCCTCAAGTTGATTCACTGCCACTGGAAATATCGTCATGGGACAAGGCACGTGACCAAGTCATGTGAGAACATCTTCTACAGCAGTGGAGGAATATAACGAAAATCGATATCATGTTTACAGTATACCTCCGTACTCTTTCTATTAATTTTGAAGAAATAAAACCCATATTGTGCATGCACCAAAGGGAAAAAAAAAAACCCATAGTCTGACTTTCTGGCGCTTGTAAAATGAAAGTATTGAAGCAAGAATTATTACGACAGGGTGTTGCGACAAGGGTTTGAAATTTTGTGTGAGGTCAACTTGAGGGACAACATTTCCGAGTGTAGATTTCGTCCTGGTCAGAACCATAAATCTAACTTTAAGTTAATAGTGATAACTTCTCTTCTTTCTGAAAAAAAAAAATCAAACTTTTTAAAGTGTTTGAATTGGAACTCAGGGAACGTCATTTTGAATATTTTGCTGAATCTAAATCAGTATATAATTATTTCATACTTTGTTTTCAAATTTGTGAGACAAGATGACAGTCAGATACTTAGTATAAATTGTATTAAAAGAATATAGCCTTATTTGATGTTGGTACCATATTCACAAAGAGTGACATATCACACACAATTTACAAAAAAAAAAGAAGAAGTTCCTATTGTAAACATGACAACTTTATTTAGCTTGATGGAAGCATAAGTTTAGACAAGATAATATTCATGCAAATAAAAAGTTCATATAAAATATACTGCGTCACGTCCATTTTGTCATAAACTATGTCCTAAGTGTCATTGCAACACAGTACCTCAACTAAAATGGAGACTTGATAGAACGAATAAAGACTGAACGAAGCTAGACAAATAGGAAATCAAGAAATAATTGTTGATCAAGTGATGTGTCAACAATATTGTTCAAAATACACGTGATTATTATCCTAACTCTGTGATAGTACACTGTAAAAACATCGGTGTTAGATTTAACACCACTGGTGTTAAATCTAACACCGATCAAACTTCAATAAAGGACCACACCCACAGGTGTTAAAAATGCACTGTGATGGTGTTGAAAAGTGTTCACCTGACACTTCGTGGTGTTAATTTGACACTGTACCTGGTGTTATTTTGACACTGTACTGGTGTTAATTCAAAAATGACACCACATGGTGTTGATTTGATATTTGCTGGTGTTAATATCAATGGTTTAACACCCGTCCAGCTTCAATAAGGGACCACACCAGCTGGTGTTACTTTGGTGTAAATTTATTTTCACATTTTTTCAAAAATGTAGTATTTTAATGTAAAATTCTTGATCGTCTTGTTTAAATAAAAAATCAACAAGAAGTGCAGTTACTAAGAAACTCTTCAAAAAACAGTTTAAAATTTGGAAATGACACCCGTAGGTGTTAATTTAACACCATAAATGAGCACCGAAAATTTAACACCAGCTCGGTGTTCACTATTTAACACCGGACTTTTTGCAGTGTAGTACAATCACGTGATATGAAAATATGCTAATAAATGTATCGGAGCCATGTCCTCAAGTTTGCATTGTGGTTTATTACAGAATTGTGCATCATGATACGCAGAAATCCATAATATCCAAGTAGAAGGGCGACTGTAAGGTCATTTCATCGTAAGATATAAAATATGACATTGCAAAACTTTGATAACCTCTCTTTGCACACAAACTTGGCTCTGATGAAAGGAGCGATACGTAAGTCTCAATCAGAACACACTCATTGTGACCTGAATGAGATTCTTTTTTTCTTTACACTAATATCTTTCGATGTTCATTCGTCATCACTTCCGCTAGAATGAGCGTTGCCCTTGTCTGTATTTGTTTTTCCAAGTGTTCTCAAAGTCATTTTTCCCCGTTCAAGTCAAGAAATTTTGGCATATAGTTTAATAAACATATCTCCTCTAA
The DNA here is from genome assembly GCF_964275005.1 of Diadema setosum. Taxonomy (NCBI): domain Eukaryota; kingdom Metazoa; phylum Echinodermata; class Echinoidea; order Diadematoida; family Diadematidae; genus Diadema; species Diadema setosum. Next base: position 23,804,444 of record NC_092691.1, read on the forward strand.
GTCTAAGCAGTATTTTTTGTATGAAGAGTGGTTAGACAAAGGAATTGTATATATTAGTGATTTACTTAATCCTCCCCACCCCGGTTACAAATTATTTGAAGGACTTATTCTTGATTATGATATTAGTAAAAAAGACAGGCGCAAATACAATTTCCTATTGAGAAATAAACCAGATGATTGGCTAGTCACTTCCGACTTAACCCCTGACAATATATTTGACGACGCTAAAAGCAAGCTCTTGAAAACTCCCAATATAATTAATTCCTCTTATCAATTGTACGTAACACAAATTCATAATCTATGTTATTTTTGTGTTATCTACTTTTAATTTTCTTTAAGAATATATCGTATCATTTTGTTATACATAGATAATATCTTGTATGAGACAAAGTGACTGCTTTTAAAGCACATCTAGAACTATTTGCTATTACATGGGTATTGCTGTCTGTTTTTTTCTTTTTTTTTTATATCTCTCCTTTTCCCGATGATTGTTCTTATTCACATGTTCATGTATATATTGATTTGTTTTTATTCCAATAAAACACTTTAAAGAATTGGCATTCTTGATGGACTATATACGGTCTTTTTCTGTCTACCACATATTTGTCTCTTTATTATCGTCTCAGACAGTTTCCGTCTCTCTTTCCCTTCTTATGTGTTTTTCCTGCACGATACATTTCTTTTTTTCGTTTTCTCTCAAGTCTTTCACAACGATGATTCCTGAGTAATCGTTTCTGTGTCCATGAACACGATTTATACTTATACTTATGATCACGCGGATGATAATCGTGACTATTTGGGTTCGAAGTTCACCACTGAACAATGCTTACATTCCTAAACTCCTAAACTCATTTCTGCGGCTGGTGTGTCAGTATTGTTTCCCTCTGATAAGATAGGGGTCAGACATGCCATATCCAAACCATATTTGGCTTTATCAAGACTAACTCGAGGACGAGGTAAAAAAAAATATAAGTTCAAACAATCCCGCTTAATGGAGGCGACTCATCACACTCAAACAGTGGTCATTGTCACTCCTCATGAAAGTAAAATCTTTTCATGTCCTTATTCCCTGATATTAAACACGGAAAATTTTTAGGACTGAAATGCATGTTGAAACAAAGCCTTGGAGGAATATTAAAACTGTCATTAGCAAAGACGGTGTTGTTATACGAGATACCAATCAACTCATGGTCTGACACAGACGATTGCTCAGCACTTTGACACACTTCTCGATAGAAATCTGGAATACGCCTTCAGGCGGCAAAACATGTCGTTAATAACACTTCAAGATCTGTAGTTCTCTTTGCTCGACAAGAGCCAAAAAGGCTGGTGTCTGTTATTTTTCGTTCAACCATTACATCTAGATGAATGGGTTACGAATCTTGAGATATTTTTACTTTTGTATTCAATGCAACACATTTTTTTTTATCGTTATTATTATTAATATTTTAAAGCAGCCGAGTCTGGAAGCCAGATTGATTTTGAAAAAGCAACAACAAAAACAAAACACAACAAGTAGAAATCCAAACAGAAATACAAACGAAAAACAAAACAGCAAAACAATCATCGATGTGAGGATATGTAAACTATCGTACAATGGACGGTCGGAGGAATGTAGCGTATTATCAGAACTTCCGCCAAGGCATGATTTTACACTCATTTCCTATGAAAGGAATTGGTATTTGTGTGATGTACATGATTTTTGACGGGTGCTGTAAAAGTGATGATACTATTTAGACACAGCATAATTATGTTCTAGGAAGTTCTAGGAAGTGGTTTAGTATGACACAGGTTCCTGTACTGTGAAATATCTGCCTCTCCGGAGCCAAATCATTGTTACGAATCTAATTTTCTGAAAACGGCGCACAAAGTGACTCGCAGCAATCTGCTGCGCACGCTTTTGTTTTTCGATGATCAATATGATACGGAAAGAATTTATTTCTTGATTTCGGTGCAACGGTTTATTCTGCTTCTTATAGTAGGCCTATGTACCACGGCACGCCCTAAAGATGTTGTATAACCGTTACCAACGTTGGAGTAGGTCGCGATGTTACCTTGATTGCGTAACACGAAATGATTAAAGAGTTCATGCAAATAGACACAGTGACGAAAATGTAAACAGGCACGGCCATAACGAGTTGTGGAGGAGATATCGAGGTGAAAGGTTAGAAAACTTAGCGCCTTGAAAGATAGATGGCTTGTGTAAGGACAGGCGATGAAGAAAGACAGAAGAAGTGGAGGAAGAGAGAGAACATATAGGAGGAAAGAGGGTATACGAGAGAAATCGAGATGGAAGGGGGTGGATAAAGGGGAGGAAGGGGCAAGAACAACAAGAATTAGTATACTACCTTGTTACAGGAATTGTGCACGATTGTATAATGCAGGTGTAACATGTATAAGGAATGCTCTACGGTAACGTTTTTGTCTAATTATTTTTTTTTTCCCTGCAAGAACGTGAGATTGTGTCGAAACACACTGCAAACAACTTAAGTGAAACATTTGTGACACACCCTATATATCCGCTTGTAATCTGTATGATTTTTGACTTATTGATACATATTTGTAATATGAATGTTATAATCCACTGTGGCTCATTTTTTTTTTTTTTTGTTCTGAAAGCAAATTGGACTAAATTTCTGCTCCCACAAGTATTAAGTTCTGAAATAAGGCTCGAAGAGATGAAACTGGTAAAGAGTCTTGAGTATACATACATTCTCTAAGTTCAGATTCTAAATTAAATTTAAATCATTTTGGCTCACAATAATAATATTGTTGATTTTACAAAAATCATATACTATAGCAACATAAATCGAGGGAAAAATCCATGCTTTTGTCATAAATGCAGCAAATCAAATATAAAAATACAGTTGATAACGATCGTGACCTTTGCTGCATGTGTATGTTTGAAACAAATAATGGTTAATTTCCAATTAACATCAATCCTAATAGCATAGAATAGATCTTCTTGGTTAATCGTGGTCATGTTTGCCCAGGTTAACCGCTTCAGTATAAGCATTGCTCTTCCAGAAGGTCCTTGTATTACTAGTATCACCCCAGAATTGATATGATCTCATTACCATATATATATTGTGGATAAAACGCCTCATCCGAGGGTGCAAATACCGGTTCAGGACCTAGACAAACCAGGGAACCTTATACGCATTGTTCCCATCATCATCCGCATCGTCGAAGACAATATGTACATTCGTGAAAACAGTACTAAATTATGTCCATAAGCCCAGAAATTCTATACAAATGAAATCAAGCTTTATTTCCAATATCACATTTTTGTCGATACAGTTACAAAAAGAATGTAATGGAAAAAATATATGAACATATATTTACGGAAATATTTGTTGTGTTGGTGCTAAAAAATTTCGAGAGTAACAATGGGATTTTTTTTTTGAGATGACTTTTTTTCAATGACATCATCGTCATAAGACGTTACTAGGCACAAAATTTATATCCCCATATACATTACAGTCATGTGAGTATGCATAACATATAACACACACACACACATACTCACACACTCACACACACACACATGCACCATAACATTCATAATTTTCATCTCGTGACTATGATGTCATTTGCCAAATCGGTGAAAGTGTTTTTGCTCTCTCTTTTGTATCTTCTCTTGGCACAGCGAAAAACTCCCTCTTGACCGTCGCTTTCCTCCTATAACGGAGACTAACTTCTTTGCCAAGTTACGATTTCATCTCAATCATCCCTCCTCGATGGGCCAATGTCATTGCTAATTTTGCCGCCTGCAGTTGAGATTACTCTCACTTATTATTATCATTTTTTAACAAAGAAATAAAAATTGTCCCTGTGACGATAATACCAACAAAAAAAAAAAACAAAACCCAAAACCAAAACCAAAACAATGACAACAACGAACGCTGGAGGATGCGAAACCAGCGCGACCCCTGAGCTGTGTGAAATCTTCGTGTGCAATACTACGAAGTGGAATGTTTGGTATCCTGCTCATCTTGTCCGTTTATTTTGGCCTCTCTCATCGGGGTGTCTGTATCTGGTCATGGAGCTTGGCATCTTGTTCAACTTTCGTCCCGTGCAAATCCTCTGATGCCCGCTACTTCAGAGAGAGAGAGAGAGAGAAAAAAAAAGTCTTTCCAAGGCAAGAAAGACACTATACCTGCCGAAGAATTGGTAACAAATATTTCAAAACAACTTGATCACGGGAAGTTGCGAAATATCGCAAATTTTACAAATAATGATTATCCATACAGCAGACAAATACCAGAATGACACAAGACACAGATTGATGGTGTAAATGTAGATGGGGAATATCGTCTATTTTCGAAAAATCCCAGTGATTTAAATTGCCAATATTTTGGTGTTCAGCAACATAATTTGCAAAATGTCATATGCCTGTGATGTTCTGTCTTCTTTCCCTATTTCTCTTGTTTTATAGAAGTACTCCAAGCTTAACTGCACAGCCAATTGAGGGCAAAATATGTAAATGAAACAGCATTCTTTTTTTAAAATAATTTATAAAACTCCCTGTATAACACTTCATGGTGGATATTTCAGTAACTATATCAAACATTAACTGTTGAAAGAAAAGGTAAAATATCGCACTTTCGAAGGACAACTCACGACGTTTGAATCACAAAAACTATTGATAAACACTTAGTAACAAGCATTACACGAAAAACCAAAAATCCAGTTTCCCATTTATTGCAACTCATGACTATAAGTGCTGAAAAATCGTTATTCCACGCATCATGTCCTGAAATTTTCCCCGAAGAAGAATGTGAACTCATCCCCTCCTTCGCTTCCTCAATGGATGGAAAACCAACACAAAACAAATGTAGGGAGGAGAAAGAAACTTCGGCATATACCCTGACACGCGAGCAAATCTGGGCTTTTATTGTCTGTTCACTTGAAAAATTTGATTTATATGACGTTCATTGAATGTTTATTTGTCGTTAATATAAGCCTCGTCTTTACTATGTCTTAAATCAAATCATTCTTATTTTCATTTCGTTATATCAAAACGTATCTGAGTGTCGTAGTCTCATTAAAGATATTGTGCAGGCGCTTCGTTCATTGGAAAAAAAAGTCTCAAACTGGCATGGAATTTAAGTATGTAAATATCTAGAGTTTTTGCGAACGATTTGATTTCAGTTCTCCGGGTATAAGTGATGCAGCCAGCCATTTCTTTCTTCTTCTTTTTTTTTTTTTTCAACTCGAAGAGACAGTCTCTAATTGAAGACGGAGGCGAAGACTCGATGAGGAGAATTTGTCTGAAGATGGTGATTATTATGATTATTGTGAGCCATTCATCAAGTAAATCACGCCCTGTCCTCTGGGTGCCCCCTCTCACCCCTGTATGACAAATCCCCCTCTGGAGACAGAAATCTATGCGTCATAAATTCTCATCCATTCAAAATCAAAGAGCTCATCCCATTTCTCGACCCCCCCCCTTCCTTCTTTATTTTTCTCTCTTTAGCCCCCTTCCTTGTTGCTATTCTTGTGCAAGAATATTAACCCAGATATGAAATATGCACGCGTTGATGCAGCTATCCGCACATACCACAAAACTAACTGCAGACAATCAAATCTACACGCACATAAGGCGATGCATGAACAGTAACTGTTATTGATTGGAACAATTCAAATGATTGGTATATTTCGCAGCCCCCTTATACCGCAAACGCATGATTCACTTGCTGTAAAAATATGTCGCTTATAAATTTCTATTGCCACTATGTGTGTGTGTGTTTTTTTTCTTTTGTAGAGCCTTATGTTGAATGGAACAAAAGGATAATTAATCCGTGTTTGGGCGTTGCAGAGATATAGTAACAATCTGGACCAATGAATAGAAACAGATAGATCATTACATCTATTATTGTGTGTCCACAGCTTTTCTTGGAAATTACGAATACTTCGTGTAGTAGTAATAGCATGCCAATGGCACTATAGGCATGCAGTTATGAATTTTTCAATATCAAAGTGCTATCAAATATTAAAAGGGAGGAATTCGGGATGATCAATTCTGTTGAAAGAGATGTTTGTCCAGAAAAGGGTCTCTGATTCAGTTATTCTTCTAATCACGCTTGATTTGGGATAATGTTGAGCGTGAATGATGGTTTCCATCAGACGTTAAGAATTTGTCCCACCAACAAAATATTAACCTGGCGGAAAACCAACACTGATTGTCTTTTGGTGAATGTATTTCAAGTCTTTCAGAGCATTCGAGAAGGCTTGAGAATGAAAGAGATTTCGCCTATAATAAGGACTAACATTAGATTTCATACCGTACTCAAGTTGACTTCGATATGAGTAAACTTGGACAAACAGACTGGTATAGAAATTAAATTGAAATCTGACATAAAACAAGAAAATTGCGGGATCTTCACGTACACAAGTTTTTACTGAAAATGACATTGTGAATCACACACACTTGCCAAATAGAAGAGGCGTTTAAAGGACAAGTTCACCTCATGTGGATTAAGTGAATGCAGCAATATTATTAGAACACATTCGTGAAAGTTTGGGGAAAATCGGACAATCCATTCAAAAGTTATGATTTTTTTAATTATCTGTGCAGTCACTGCTGGATGAGAAGACTACTACAGTGTATGATGTCACATGCGTACAACGATATAAGGAAAATATAAAGAGAATTTCACAAAATGTAACTTTTTGAAAAATGTGCACATTTCTTCAACCTGTCACTGATGTATGTTAAGGGAAATGTTATTCTTCCTCCCTTCTGAAAGAGGCAAGTCAAGCGTTCTTTTATTATGCGAGAAAAATGAAAATATGTTGAATATTTCTGATGTTTTTTTTTTGTATCGTTGTACTCATATGACATCACAAGCTGTAGTAGTCTTCTCATCCAGCAGTGACTGAGCAGAAATTTCAAAAATTCGTAACTTTTGAACGGATTGTCCGATTTTCCTCAAACTCTCATTGATGTGTTTTACTAATATTGCCGCATTCACTCAATCCACATGTCTATGAAGGTGGACTTGTCCTTTAAGTTTTTATACTACATGTATAACAAAACTTTTACAGTAACAGAAAAGTAATGTTTTAATCAATAATTTTAGCAATTACGTCCCCTTTCCTCTTTCAAACCCAAAAGATGGATAGATAATTGATAGACTTGTATATTGATAGACGTGTATAGAATGTGTTGCCATATGGTTGATTCACATAATTATATGTTATTAAACACTGAAGCAATCATAAAAATATGCCAATAAAAATTCATAGACGCTAAAGCAAATATGTAAAAGTGAATCGGGTAATTTTCCAGGCAGGTACTCAGTAGACAGCAAGGCAAATAGCTATGTTAATTATAGAAAGACAGGTATTTTGTAAGATAAAGGGAGTGAGGCAACTTGAGTATAATGCGTGAAAAATCAAATCCTCCCGTATCGTGGTTACATCTTTAATATACGCGCATCCCGTTCATTGCAGGGACTGTTATTTTGTTAACCAATATCCGGGACGACGAATTCCCCCTAACGTTGAGCATTACCGGTGTTATGTATTAGCTAGGATTATGCACGGTCTCACAATGAAATGAGGAAGAACAAAAGGAAAAGTTTAAAACTCCGGAATCCTGTTAAGGAGTACCGGGACTGTTGCATAAGTTTCAATAAGAATCAAGCAGACTGATCTTGGTCAAAATCACGCATTTGGGGACTTTTGGTGATTTGAATGTTATGATAACATCCTTTTAAAATGTATGATACAGTTTACAGTTTTTCATCTTTCTCTATCTATCACCTATCTATCTATCCATCCATCCATCCATCCATATATCTATCTATCTGTCTATCTGTCTATCTATCTTTATCTATTTATCTATCTATCTAACGTTACATGCACACACAAATCTATCTATCTATCTATCTATCTATCTATCTATCTATCGTTCTACATGCACACAATCACAAATCTATCTATCCACCTATCTATCTATCTATCTATCTATCTATCTATCTATATCTTTATCTATTTATCTATATCTATCTAACGTTCTACATGCACACACAAATCTATCTATCTATCGTTCTACATGCACACACACACAAATCTATCTATCCACCTATCTATCTATCTATCTATCCACCTATCTATCTATCTATCTATCTATCTATCTATCTATCTATCTATCTATATGCACGGACACATATCTACCACAGCAGTGATGCTGTATGCAGAACTCGGCAGTCCTGGTGGATAAAGTAGCTCGCAAGATAGCCAGGTTTGAACCCTGTACAAGACCGCCATAACAAGGGATTATGAGGAGGCAAATAGTTTTCAAGTTAAAGTTCCAAGTGGGAGAGGGGGGGGGGGGGGGCAAACAGATTCGGTTGATGAACTCGAATTCCGAGAAGGGATTCAGTCGGAGGGAGATGGATGTGTGCCCGGGGACAGATTCCTTGAGCTGAAGAAGGATCATCGGCTATCTACTTTCACTGTCAATACCTTTCATTGCGAAAACATTCTACACGCCAGCGCACAACACAGATGGGATTATTAATTCTTTCGTATAGCAAGAAGCATCATCGGCATCATCACTCTCAAATTAAAGCATGATCGCTTCAAATTCGCGATGACGAGGATGATGATGACGGTGGTGTCAGGATAGACTGGGACACTGAAAGTGCTGGACATGCATGCATACAAGGTTTGCATGCAGTTTTGGAGGGAATGCACCTAATATAACAACAGAACGAAAGTAACAAAACAACATTACTGAAATAGCGAAATTCGATGCGATGCAACAAAGTCAGGGAGTGAGTTCATATTTTGAGTAAGAATTTTCCCGCGTTTAATGTTGTTGTTGTTGTTGTTTTTTTTTTTTTTTCAGCAATCCATAATACGATGTACGGGATTGGAGTTGCAACGAGTTGCATCATTAAAAACCGAATTTGCTCACAAAACGTTTCTTCGAGCACTCATTCAAGACAGTTCAACTATAAATGCCATCAGTCTCTGTGAGTTGAAAATGTATACAAGATGGCTTTATTAAGATGTTACTAGTCTGATTTCTCAAGATAAGTCTTGCTTCAACGATAAAAATAAAGTCTTGCCTCAACGATATAGAACAGATGTGGAGAAAAAAAAATGAAGATGTGTTTCCAGTGTATTCCACGCTCGACGCCTGACCATTCACACGCCATGCAGCAAACTGATGCATACGGGAATTGAAAATTGAGGTGTTGGGATGCTGTCGGCACGTTATTTTCCCTCGGGACTGCCGCTGTCGAGAAGTCGCCACGCGAACGAAAAATCGATGGGCGACATATCCCGGAAAAAACACGGAATGATATCGGATACTGTATGCATGAAGACCCGTTGGGGAGCAACGAATTCTGCAAATCTTCATCCTGATGTGGGGATGAATACTGACAGGACTTTGGTGAACGTACAGTGTATATGGGAAGATTGGGGGTGGGATGTTGGGGCAGAGATGGAGGGTGATGGGAAAGGGAATTGTGGGGTTGGGAGGTTACGGAGCAAGTTGATGGGGTGTTCCGATGGGGTCTGGTGGGTTAGAAGTGGGTGGTTGATGCGGCTGAATTATACTATTTTTACAATAGAAAAATAATAAATCATAAATTAATCATATATATATACACACACAGACTCTGGATTGGTTTCGATGTTGACAGTCCAAAAAAAAAAGACTAAAGTTCATACACGTGTCAGATTGTTTTCGTTTTCGATGAGCGCGCGGGATATGTGAAATGAATATGAATATGATTGCATTTAGCAGCTTTCATCACTGATATTCTTCAATCTCAGGTGTTATTGGTATCAGGTTCGGACAAAATAATGATATTACATAAATAGCACAAACACACACATAACCACACATTCACTCACTCACTCATAACTGCTTTTATAAAAGTAATCCAATATTTTTAATGCATAAAAATATTGGGGGAAAGCATAACTCGTTATGCATTTTTTTGTATATAAATGCCAAACAAAAACATAAAACATGACAATCCAAGGACGTCCTATGGCTCAAAAGCATTAACTCATGTAAGAATCAACGTTCCTCTTTTTTATTTCACTTTTAGCGGAAATCAACTTGCAAAACCATTTCCATGAACAACCACTAGCTTCACAAATGCACACGACCCCAGTGCGTTCTTGAGCTGCATTGCGTCATACGGCACAATGTACTAATATACCGTATGTCATGACTATGTACACCACGCGACTGATAAATCGAGCGATGACATCATTTCACTATCGTGATCGATGCGGTATCGATCTTATGTCTTACGTCTTGTCGAGTACGCCTTTCGGGAGAGTGGGAGATTTCTAATTTACATAGGGCCTAATAGGTTCCCACGGAAGAATGTCCAAAATAGCGTGATTACCCGTCGTCGCAGCTCTGCTTCGAAATGATCACTGGTGTAAACTTGTATAAGTGAAAGGGCTTGTACACAAGACGTTCCTGCCTGGCAATATAGTATACAGTGGAAAATTACTGGTCTAGAATTGCTAACTGAATTAGAGATTTGGAAAAAGAGACATATTCTTTCAGAAGCTGTACATAACTATGCTATTGATCCCTGGTAAATGTAGCAGGGCTACTGTAAATATCCGATTTCATTATTGGAAGAACTTTCTGTTATCCTTACGTTTGGTTGGAAATATTGTCTAATCACTTGTCCTAACTGACCAAGAAAAAAGAAAAAAAAAAAGAAGTCTATTCTTGGATGAGGAATAGTAAATTCATATCGACAAGAAAGAAATAGTTGATTTGAGTTCCCGTGCATGCAGTCAACGTTTCACATTTATTGCTGAAGCCTCGATCAATCAGTATCTGTTCGGTGCAGATACTCTTATTGTTGTTGTGTTCATCAACAACAGTACATTTACGTCCGATTTTCAAAGAAACGTTGATGTATTTTACGTACAAGTATTAATATAATAAGGTTATTTAATAGGTAATATTTGCCTGCAGGCCTGCTCAGTGCGTATGCTATACGACTATAATCGGGGATGGCATGTTAACTTTACACTATGTAAATATCCATTTGCTAAAACGAAGGCATTTGTCCTGTGATTATACATCGTGGTCATGACAGTTTATTTTTGAAGATTTCTAAAGAATGCCTAGGCCTACTGTGCCAAATGTGATTTGTTTTCACGAATGAGGAGCTGGCAATTAATGAAAAATAGGGTGCCTAAATGGTATAACGTGTCACACATTGGTTCTAAAGGACCATTTATACAGCGGCGCGATTTACTGGTTCTCGCCTAGCTTGCCCCTTTAATGTCCCCATATGGCTTTAGGGCTTTTCCTGTGATGCTAATTAAAGGGTTCCCCGCATAAATTATGCACAAATCTCGCACTGATTGCGATTTCATGCACTGGCATTTGCCACGGTGTCAAACTGCTCATTGTGCGCTCGCAGTACCGCGCGTCGAGTGTTGAAAACACGGGCTATGTACTCAGCCCACACTGCTAACAGGGGAAATACGATGCTACAACAGCTACAGGCGCAGCTACATAACATTCCATGTAGGCCTACAGGCGACTATAGTAAAGATAAGACAAAGCTGAAGCATCGAACATGTAGTTCTGTGGTTCAATTACAGTGTATGTTCATCTTGCTTTTGATGCCCCCCCCCATTTCATTGTTCTTCTGACAATGAAAACGCATAACATCGACCTGCATGCGCCCTGTGTATTTCTCTCTTGATGTAACTATGCTATAAGCATATACTTGTACATATTTAAATATGTATATACTGTACTAGTATTCACCTCTTAGAAATATGCAACCTCATTCACAGGCAAGATCATAATTATGCACTCAATATGTATTACAAAGTTTGATAAATCACACTCCCATAGTGCATGATGTGTTGCTCATGCATGCCACTCTTCAGAGGATATTGCACAATCTGAAAATAACACATGAATCAGATAATAAGGCACAAAAGAGGTCTGGGAATACTGTAAGTATTCTTGGAATATATAATATTCATCTTTTATTTTACAGATTTTGATACAGCATAAACAGCAATTACAAAATTCTGATGACAGTACATCACTCATATACATACACATTATAATATATGCCATTGTATCTGCAAGAGTTGTAGGGAAAATAACTCCTCCAAATCTACTGTTCTAGACCGACACTATAGCATTCCTGAAAAATCATAACTTTTTTTCTCAATCATAATACATCAAAATATCTCTAGTCATACTCATTGTGCACATTACACATACACCATGTATTTTCTATTCTCACACTCAAAAAAAAAAAAAAATTAATAATACATTTCTTGAAGACCCTGAAACTCGTCAACATCAAACTCAACAGAACTGTTGGAAATGATTCCAGTAAAAAAAAGTACTTAAGTCCCTCAAAATAAAAATCATGTTTACTGGTACAGCTGTAGCTCTTAAACATTTATAACTTTGATTCACATACCAAAAATAGGCACCATGCACAGGAATGACCAACCTTGAATACTTTGCACAGAATTACAACAAAGACAACACACACAGCAAAAACAAAACTGCCCAACTGGAGGAAATGATTTGCGGTACACAGAAGAAACATTATTATCTTGCACAAAACTACAATATGAAGCACATGCTCCTCATATTACACAGACTGTGGATAATGTTTGTTCATTGCCATCATTCATATCGTCTTTGCAGTATTAAAAATAGGGCTATACACTCGTTCAATGTGTGAAATTTGTCAAGCCTGCTCCATTCTGAAGTTTGAATAATGTATGCCTTAAAAGCCATTCAAAACACACACACACACACACACACACACACTCACGCACACAGTAATTTGGCCCAAAACGGGATGACTTATTGATGTGGGCAATATCTACAGTAGTTTCCCTGTAGCAAATGCAACATTCTGCATTCACATGACTTGGCACACTCACACACACAAAAAAAAAGATGATTTTTTTTTTTCCTTTCTTTGTCTTTTTCTATGAATAGGCCTACTTATCAGTTACGGATGACTATTTAACTTAAATGTGACTCCAACTTTGTCAAGTTGACTCAGGATCTATCCAGCCTATACCCCCTGGGTCCCCAGCATCTACCTCAGCCCCCCCCCCCCCCCCCGCCCCAACACCTATTATTATAATGCAAATACCTTATTGCTCATCCATTTTGCATCATATAACCTGTATAATGGATATAAAAGGAGAGTCCAAACTTTTGACCAAAAACAAGAGTTGGAAAGGACTGTGGAGTTGCCATGCACATGCTTTGTATACCCCCAATAGGTTGACTATACACTTACATGATGCTGAATGGTATTTTTAAATGCCTGTAAACAGCACTCAAGACTTTTTAATTCATGAACAGCCTTGGAACTGTTTGTGTAAAAGTCTGATGCTCACTGTACATTGTATGTTCTGAATGATCAGTGTTGATTTAAAATAGCAAGAAAAAAAATCATACTTAGAGAAAAACGCTCGTACAAGGCATGTAGGTAAGTCCAAGAACAAGATATACCAAGGATTATGCTAGGCCTACATATATAATAAATGGTACGATTAATCTATAAAAATGTGTTTGTTTCTGCTTTTGTTTTTTTTTGTGTTTTTTTTTTATGGCAAGTGATTTAATGGCAACAATGCAAGCCTTAAGAAGCATCAACACTTTGAGATAAATTGAATGCTCTTATTGGACAATGGGTTAAATTTCTGCACACTAACTTCCTTCTATGAAAACAAATCCATTTATCAACAAGAACATTTTAGGCAAACTATTATAGCTGCATACTCCTACACACACATGTTATGTGCATATTAAATGACAAATCTACTTCCCTCAATTCCTTACCCTCCCTCCCCCAGGGCATTCCCTCTCTAATTAAAGGAAGAGGAAGTGATAACTTCCTAATAGAGAAAGAGGAAGAAGACACTTCCTCTTTATGCAAGAGAGAGAAAGAGAAGTGTTGAAAAAGACAGAAATTTAGCATGCCATTTTGTGAAGCTACATACATATAGATGAATATCACTTATTGTTTGAGACGAAGGCTTTAAAGAACAAGTTCACCTTCATAAACATAAGGATTGAGAGAATGCAGCAATATTAGTAGAACACATCAGTGAAAGTTTGAGGAAAATTGAACAATCGATGCAAAAGTTATGAATTTTAAAAATTTTTGTGTTGGAACTGCTGGATGAGGAGACTTACTAAGATTCGTGATGACATAATGCATTATGAGTACAACAGTGTAAAGAAAATGTAAAGAAAATTCAACATATTTTCACTTTTTTTTAATGCATAATAAATGAGCACTTGACTTGCCTCTTTCTAAAGACAATGCAAATAATATTATCTATAACATACATGTATGTTAGTAACGAGTCAAGGGAATGCGTACTTTTTTCAAAAGATGAAATTTTGTGAAATTCTCTTTATATTTTCCTTATATTGTTGTACGCATGTGACATCATACACTGTCTTCCCATCCAGCGGTGACTGCACAAAAACTTCAAAAATTCATAACTTTTGAACGGATTGTCCGATTTTCCTCAAACTTTCAATGATGTGTTCTACTAATATTGCTACATTCTCTCAATCCTTATGTTAATGAAGGTGAACTTGTCCTTTAATACTCAAACCATTACCCAGTGGAACAAGGCATACATGTACCAGATATTCAGTACAAGAGATATTGTAGTTGCACAGATGTTTATTGATGCTACATGTACCGTACATGTATATCCTGTGTTGCATTACATTTATAGTCAGAAAACAAAAACCGAGAGGGAAATGTCCTTTTCAAAAATACGATTTTCAAAGAAGGTTGTAAACTTACTGGTACACAGATATAGATCAGTGCATCACTTTGTAACAAAGGGAAATTCACCAATATAATCCACTGTACTCAGAACTTAAATATATCAGTGCTTGGTTGTTGTTGTTTTTTTCTTCTTCACAAAGAAGAACACTATAGGAAGAGAGAAACTGAAACCACATCTTTGTAAGTAACATCCCTTGCAAAGAATTCTGGAAACTGCACCAGGAAGGCGACTAAAGTAGATGGGGTCCAGTTTCATTTTGAAACATAAGACATGAAACTGCACTCGAACAAAAGTGTCTGTGTGACGAGTGTGTATCGGTTATCATTGCGGACGAAGGGGAAGAAAGGGGAGGGAAAAAGCCCATTTGAATAGCTATTAAGAACTTCCTTCTTTTGCTCTGCTACAATACTCCCATTCATCAATGGAGTGATATGAAATTGTGTTTTGCCCCTCGGTTAATATGACGGAACGCATTAGCTGCTCCTTTGATGTCATTTCGATAATAGCGGAGCAATAAAGCCCACTGTGGTTTATAAACTTGTCCTCTTGAAACTTGAAAGTATTAAGCGATGCAGAATGACTTACAAGCTGGACATAAAGAAGAAGAAAGAAAAAGAGGAAATGAGTGAGGCTTATCGCCATTTATCAAGAGCCCTGCATGTGCAATGTTATCTTTTTGGCCATTTTGAAGTCTTATCCATAGTATGATACAGAAGTCATGTTGGAAAGACAGTGCGGAAAGGAAAAGGAGAGAAAAGAAGTGAATAAACACACTACATTGTAGAATGTGCAGAAATGTGGGGGACTGCTGTGAATGAAAAACTCCACTCTGTAAAGTGTAAAAACACCAGTCCAAGCACATGTACAAAGTCCACAGCATCATGGCAAGGTTAGGACGTGTGTACAGCAACTGCTACGGTAGGGCAGCAGATGGCATTCACAAAATCACACACCATGCACACGGTACAGAAGGCGCTTATCTCCCTCACTATTGACACGGGCTATTGTGCAGTGTGCGGTGGCTCTGTAGCTGCAGTACCAATACACTGTCTCTACTAGCAGAGGACTGCGGTATGTGTCTCGTGTATACAATGTACCCAATCCTTATATGCACAAGGCACAGTGCTTTCCAGTAACTGCATGAATACTATAGGACAGGATGAGTGTACATGCATAGTTGTGCAACAGGGCCAACCCGTCCATTGTGTACTTACTGTCGATACAGACTACTGAACTAAAAGGCACTGGGGTTTGGAAAAGGAAGTTGTAGCCCTATGGTCATGTGTTTCTGTTAACTGTAGTGGCATTACTTATAGCACATCAATTTCCTGATTCACTGATTAATCAGCATACAAGTGTAAATTGTCAAACCATGCACTACAACATACAAAATGTAGTTCCTCTTTTGGCAAGAATTTGTCAAATGATGTCTAATGGATATTTCTGTAATAATATTGTATGCACATTTTCTAAACCAAACCACATGTCTGCTCATCTGTTATATAGTTGTACATGTACAATGCAAGTTTGTACACCTGTAGTGTACATGTACACCATATACAAGGTTGTACGTGTACAATGTAGGCCTACATGCTCATACATTGTATACACCCAACAAACTGCAATTTACCTAAATAAACGCTGTACAGTGCACTCCCGTTATAACGAACACGGTTATAACGAAATTCCGGTTATAACGAAGTAAAAATTTGGGCTGCAATGTCATCCACTCTATGTATTTCTATTGTTTATTTGTTCGGTTATAACAAAATTCCGATATAACGAAAGAAAACTGCCGGTCCCGAGGACTTCGTTATAACGGGAGTCCACTGTATTTTGATCGCTAATGGAACCTTACAGTACTTTACTGATTTACACGTACAATGTAAAATACCATTAGAGATGTACATAGTATATTATGTGTTTTGGCAGTCAAATGATATAAACATACACACAAAGTACCACTTTTTTGTTATTTATATATTTATTCTCTTATACACATTAAAAATATATCTTTGATAACAGGATTGTGACAAGTCTACTCTCCACTGGATGCATACCCTACAATACCTTCGAGCATGTAAATGAATGTACGTACTAATGATGTGAGCCATGATAGGAGAGTGAAACAGCTTGGTACATGTACACGGCTTTGATGTTGTAACAAGCACTTGGAACCTACAGTAACCCGACTCATTTCACACTTTGACCAGGGTTACAAGCCAGTGGAAAAGAGCAACAATGGCATACAAACTGTACCTATAATATCATCACTTCTTGATTCAGTTCTCTTGTTTCTGTTTGTCGGACAGGAAGTTGCTATTAGATGAAGCACAGCTCATATAAAGAGCTAAGATTTATTGAAGAAGTCATGTGTACAAAAGAAAGCTTTCAGACCCACGCGCCAACTTTGTACCACAGGCAATTCAAACGTGGTATAGGCCCAAGTACCAAGCACATGCAAACAATGAACTTCAGTGCTGGGGCAGAACTGGAACACAAATCTCTTTTCTCATTCATTGACAATGTGATTGGTAAATCAACCTGTTGAGGAAGAGTCACGAGTATACTCAGGCAAGAACCTATGGCAAATGCATGTTGTAGCAACATCAGCCCGTCCTCAATGGGTTAAAGAGCATGTCTTAGAGATGTACCAACATTATACCACATAAATTCACTACACAGCATACATTCAGTTTTGTTGATTTGATGAAATCCATACAAAATGCATGTGTGATGTCAAGCAACCTTTGTGTAACAGACTAATACAAATTTGAAGCGCATACATTGAACAGACAAAACCAACTGAGTTTTCACTACCTGGACATCAAAATGGAACTTAAATTTTTAGAACTGAAAAAAATGAAATCTCACTGTGTGTTTCACTGTAAGCTGACAGAGTACAGGGAAATCTTATCATCACTGAAAGCAAATGGTACCAGTTGCAATTCACAACTAAAAAAAAAAAAAAAGGAAAAATAAATCAAGTGACTCCAAAAGCTGTCAATCAGAACTTTTCTTGCAAACTGAAAGGATGAAGGGACCCAATGCCAATAGTAGATCTGTATTACAATACAAATAGTAGAAACAGAGCTATTCCACTTGTAGAGTAGAAAAAAAAATTCTAGTCAACACACTCCTGCTGGGCAGATGATGAGCAAACTGCACACAGACACAACAAAAATATTTACGTGGAGGGAAAACATCACATCACATCACACTTCACAACATTCACTATCAAAACATAATATTCACTGTTATCATATTAAATATTTATCATCAGCTGCTGGAACATTAGCTCCTTTGGTGTTAAAGAAGCATTTTTTTTTCTATTTTTTCCCTTCTGCTTACTGTTTTTGATAATTGCATCATAAGCCTGACAACTCAACAACTTCTTGCATTGTTTTACAAAACAAAATGTTTGGCAAATGCAC
The DNA here is from genome assembly GCF_964275005.1 of Diadema setosum. Classification (NCBI taxonomy): domain Eukaryota; kingdom Metazoa; phylum Echinodermata; class Echinoidea; order Diadematoida; family Diadematidae; genus Diadema; species Diadema setosum. The sequence goes on from NC_092691.1 coordinate 23,822,695, forward strand.
AGCATTGACACTTAGCCAAAACAAAGGCGCACTTGTAGCTGACTACACAGATGAGTCACAAACTCTCTGTGCATAAATTTTATGCGATATTTCAGACTTATCACACTGACCTCATTTTGGCATGCGAACCACTGTCCGAGAAAGAAAAGCAGAAACAGTATTTCTGTTTGTCAATAAATCTTTACAGAGCACAGCAGAATACTGATAGATTTCACTAGTCCCAAACATTAACTCTCGTTGAAAACATGTACAATGTTATAGGTGGAACTGTTCTCACTGGCCAACTTTGTCATAGCTACAGTGATGCAAGTACAGCTGGCCAACATATCTGTAGGATAATGGGCAAAGAAGACCAAGGTGACCACTACAAAAATTACACTGTATGCAAATGTAGATATTTGCTACATCATGCATTTGTATATTTTCAGCCACTCTCTATTCATAAACAAATTTACTGAAAGGGATATATCAAGGTCACCAATGAACTTTTGATTCTACAATGATTTTCATAAAATGAATTCACAACCAAATGCGTAGCAAAGCACAGTTCCAAAGAAAGCTCTCATGGCAGTGTATTTTGTATTATTATAAATTACTGCATTACAGACTGTTGATCCTACAAAAGTGACAGGTACAAATTACAGTAGAGTTCTCGACAAATTTGATGAACACTTGGTACAGGTACTTCTGCAGTAGGCAGTTGAGAGTTTAATGTTATTTTTAGTACTGTACACTTAACAGAAATTTATTGTCAGTCGCTGCTCTAGTCGGTAGGTCTGTGCCAGAAATGTTAGCTGAGGGCCACTGCATGAGCAGAAGTTCCAAAGTTACATCGTCATGCTTGATTAACTGCTTATTACATGAGAAAAGTGGTCATGTGAATGTACTGTACACCCAAGAATTGTGCAATGCAATGGGTTGTCTGAAATTTGTCACAAAAGTTCGCTCATAGTTTGAATGTTTTTCAGTTATCTTAAAAGTCTATGGGGCAGACGTGTCCCTATTTCATGAGTAATCTCAACGCTGCAAGACCACCAAGAAAGGCTCCAGTGACAAGAAGAGAATTGAATGCTGCCTTCTCCTTCCAGTCCTTTGCTTTGAAGCTTTCATTGAAGTTATCCTGTAAATGAGACAGGAAAAGACAAGGAAATCACATTTGTTAGTACAGTGTGTACAAATACACTATAGTGTAAATGTTATATGACAGGTAAAACTCCCCAGTTTATCATTTAGCTCTATACAAGTTGCAGAGTATTCGTGGTGTATTTTGTGTAGACTACCATTGAGTCTAGAAAAGAATAGAAAGTAACCCAGAGTCTATCCCATGTTAACAGAAAGTCACCTGATTTGGTTCTTGAAAGATTAATCACACACACACACATGACTGACAAAACTAGTAGTAGTACATGTAGACTGAGTAGATCTATTACTTATAGTGTTGAACTTGAATGGCTTACAATTACAAGACAAGAGATTTGTCAAAATATTACAGTGCTATTCACCACAGACCACGCATCATGACCAATTTTTGAGTAGAGAGAGGAGAGAGATTGGAGAACCCTAAGGCCTAACCACTGGTACATGTCATTGTTATCTACATGTACCCAGTTCAATATGCCCTTCAATATCTACACTGTAGACACACTGAAGAAAGGTAATGCAGCTCTCAAAAAGACCCGCCCCCAGCAAGGAAAAAACACCCGAATGTCAACAAAATACCTACCCATCCTCCTTGCTTATTAATCCATGGTGTTAATCGAGTTGCAACGTATCTCCCTGCAAAGTCTGCTAACTTTCCTACGTGATATCCCTTTCCGTGTTCTTGGCAATATTTCGCGAGACGAGCTGCAAAGACATAAACCATCACTACACGTCCCCAGTTACATGCACCTTCTTCGAACATGGCATTCAGACTTGCTGAAAATGCTTCCTCGCCATCTTTTTCCGGGTCATATTCCAAATTATTTACAAGTCCATTCAGCGTGATGGCATATCTCTCCTCGACTTCGTCCCCAACTCTCCTGAGTGTTTCTGCATGCAGGCAAGGTGGACGACGATTTTTTGCTTTTCCAACTTTGTAGCCGATGTAATCATCCCCCAACTGTCTGGCGATAAACCCCGACTCGCCTTCTTCATGCGACGAGGCCAAGCATTGACCCCCATTCAGTTCAGTATCCGGACTAGGCGGCTGTTCCTTGGTGACGCCACCGCTGAAAAACAGTTTAGAAATACTGTTCTTTTGAGGGGAAGGGTGTCCAAGAATTGATTCCGACATGGCTGTTGGTCTTTCACATCCACTGGGCCATCCAAGACAGCACCAAATGCCTGTCTGCTCTCCTTCACTCGTACGATTTTCCTCGCACATTCAAAAGCCGCAAGCCCTACCCAGCAACCAAACAGCTAGTCAAACAGCGACACAACCCTCCTTGTGCTGCCTCGCCGATCAACTGACGGTTTATACGGTCGACGCCGAGTAGGGAGTTAGCGGAGGTACGAAGTGTGTGATACGAGGCCAGAGTGCGATGTGGTTGTACGAAGAGCTAGATGGGAAGGTACGTGTACGTAGTATCCGAGGTTTGTGGATTCAGAGGACGGTGACTAAGCACTCAAACAAGCTTTCCTCTGTGCTGTTAGTTACCGAGCTTCACCGTACAATTCGTATTGCAAAATTCCCAATGCTTCACTGACGCAGTCGTGTTGTAGTCAAGTCTTCTTATCACGAAAGTGAATTCGGAAATAATCGTATTGATATTCGGCCATTCGTGTCTATCACGAGTCCCAACGAAGGGCCAGAGATGACTAAAATTTACCGATGACGTCGCTATGCTGTGACGTCACAATAAACATGCAACTGGATTGGTCTGGCAAAATTTACTTCTCCGAAACAGGATAGAAGATTCCATTTACTGATATAGGTATATCGAGAAACTTCTTGAAGGACGTAGTCATGTGTTCATGTTTATCGTACTTTCCAGATGTTTAAAGTGATTAAAAAACAACCCACAGCATATTAAAACAACATTCTTATGAGGAAACTGACTGTGTATGGTAGAATTCACACTATGCTATCTCGAAATACATTTCTTTTACTTCAGCATGCTGTCCCCGTCCCCGGGCCTGCTGCTGTCCTATGATATGGAACGTGTCTTTCTGCACGAGACGGGAAAATCCCTTACAATTGTGTTGTGCAATATTCGGCAAGGAAGTTGAAGTGGTGGCAGAAGTTTGGCAAAATTTTACTGGTTTCGAAGCGGTGAACACTCCATGTTTTCTCTCTTGTACCGCTTAAAATTGTGTTGATCAAGATAGCCTCTTGTTGAATTGTTATTTGGTGGATTTGAGAAAGCAGTCGTGAGTACTTATATACCCATGTTCTAGTTCATTGAGAGTGTACGTAATGTAGAATATTTTGTAATCGCCACGGTAAAATCTCGTGTGGTGAATGTAAAGTCTCTCTGATTTCGTTGTTCAGTACGACCGTGTGTAATATGTGTATGGCATACACTTTGCAGAAGCTCTTGTTTAAACACTGCTTTATGTGTTGCCTTTGTGTCTGTGACTCATTGTACTCTCGTAGTCGTACTGTGCACTGCAGCAGATTTAAGCATTCATAAGAGTTATGGTAATTTTGCTATATTTTGTTCACCCCCAACAACAAAAGAAATGGTTCCATGACATTCGCGCCATTGATAATTGCTCCCATGGAATATCTGCACGCTAAGCCAAACATAATTTCTACCCACAAACATAACCCTATCCCTAATCCTAATCCTCACATCAAACGAAACCTAAACCCGAATCACAACCCTTTTACCCTAACTCAGCGTCCTTGGAGAAAGTAAGACCGGAGCAATTGTCACAGGAGCAAATGTTGTTTTACAAAGAAAAAAAAAGTTACTAAATGTTTCCCAGAAACCTATAATGGCTCAAACAGATCTACCTACTCTCAAGTTTTCATAGCCATTACTTTTAATTGCATTTGCATGCCACACAACACCAGGATTGTACATTCTGTAGCCCATGGAATGCATCACAAACAAGGTCTATTGGACACATTGTTGATGTTAATCAAAATTTGTCCCAAGCATGAAAAGTCACATACAGTTCCTTATCCAGTTCTCTTCTTGTCCTCTGATTGACCGTCAGGTATACAGGCTGATCATATATTGGTGTTGGTACCGTTCAGAGAAGAACGCACCTGCCAGCCTTGACCAAAATGGTGCATCAGGTTCGAACAGACGGCTTGACATCATCATCATCGTTGTCAAACTCTGGTCATCTTGCGGAGCGTGGCAACCAGATGACAACAAGATTCAGCCATCACGAATCTTCATTACAGTGCAACAGGACTGATCATCCATCAGAGCGAGTTAGTGGGACCGAGGAGGACCTTCCCCACTACTTTCGCCACGACACAGAACACCGTCCCTGCCTTTCACGAGGGGGGCCTAGACTTACATGTGTGCATGACCTGAGCAGGACTGTGATCCCTGGAGGAAGGTGGACCATTTTCCGTGAGACTGGACTGGGGCTGGGCAGGATCGCAGATGAACTGGAAAGGAAAATGTCTCGGTTACATCAGATGGCGGAGGCTGGAAGAGGGTTGCAAATATTGGCAGACGAGTTCTGGGTAGAGCTGCATCCCCCGCCAGATTCATTGACAGAGGATCAAGAGATAACAGTCAGAAAAAGAAAAAATTCTTGACGAACAGAAATTGAGTCCGAACTAGCTTGAAGTTAACAATCTTCTCCCCTGACGTATTACAGACATTATAAATGGCCATGTTTTTTTTTTTCTTTAAAGGTCTGTGCATCTGCAGCTTTGATTCGTTGTAAATGGCCTTCTAAAAGAATCTATTTTGCATGACAGCTACCGTGGTGAAATACAATTGTAAGTCATGATATAGTAGTCTTACAGATGATGTTTAGTACTTACTATCAAGAAACTCTAGTCTGCAGAATACTGCCAAAATGTTATCGTTTGTCAGACAAATTGAGATGTACAGATATTTTCATGTGAACAGAAAATTTCTTGGGAATATCTGTATACAGCATACAGTACCAAAAGCTGATTTTTTTTTCTTGTTGATCACTTATGTAACATGAACTGCTGTATCCTAATAGAAATTTTCATATAACAGTAAAGCTTCGCATTCATATTGGCATTTGTGAGACTGATATGAGTGTTGATTGGTGGGATTGCATACTAAGCAGTGATTTCATACTGTCTTTGGGAAATCTCCAAATTTTTCCATGCTAATTATCAGATGTTGAACATGAAAGCTGAAAGTCACAGCTGCAGCACTTTGCAAAAGTTCATGATTTACCAGTGAGCCATATCACATACAGCGTAAACTAAAATGGTCAGTCCAAAGGGATTTGATTCAACCCTTTTATACCAATGAGGCAAATGTGCACAAATTTCACATAAATACCTTTGGACAAGATTTTAATATGGCATGCAGAGTTTTTCCCTTGTTGAAGACGAGTCCCGATGTTAAAAGCTTAGAGAGTTTTTTTTTTTTTTTTTTTTTTGGGGGGGGGGGGAGGGGACTGCTATCTTTACCACTATTTATTCATTTGATTAGTTATACATATTATTCATAAGTCTATACACTCCCTTCATCCTTTTGTTGCTGTATTGTTCCTAAAGCAAGTAAAGCATATCAAGGCACCCCAAGGAATATTTCATGTGAATTTATGTGATGCATTCATTTTTGTTTGAGAACTCTGAAAAGTGGCACTATGGCATAAAAACTTTTGTGAAACTAATTTCCCATAATAGCCACTTTCACTGAAACTTGCAGTAGTACTCACATTCTTTATTTCTATAGTTCTGATAGTACACATAATCTTTGATTTTCATTACCTACATTGTACTCCCAATACCTCCTCCAACGGTTATCAAAGCCTGGAGTCAAGCGTTTTTGTGTGTATATATGCATAACTGATCAATAGGTGGCGCTATTTCAGTAATGTCTCTGAGACTACAGTTGTTATCTACTGCACAGTGCTTGTACATGTACAGCAAATTACGGTACATTGTACTTATTAGCACAGAATTTTACTTGGTCACACACCCTGTCGGAAAACCACTTCGCAGCGTAAGATTTAGTTGATAATTTTGCTAAAAGATACATTTAGAAATATATTCAGTTGCTATATTTTCACTCTACCCCAGTAATTTAAGAGTGCATACGTGCAGATACACCTTTGCCAGAAATGACAAGAAATTGCTACAAAAATACTGAATGTCACAGAAGTAAAGGCTCAATGGATTATCAGTTTGCCGATTGAAAATATCGACCCCAAAATCTCCCAAATGCCAAAATGGAATTATAAGGCGTGAAGTGCAAATAGTTTGTTGATATCAGTAGCCTGTTACACGTCTGTCAGGGTGATGTGAGTGGTAAAGTTGGGTATCATTTTCGTCATTTATTCATGATAAGTTGCATCTTATGATAGCAATAAATCTGTAGCTTATCTAGTTTCCCTGCAATATTACTATGTTGCTCTAGCATCTTTAAGGGTGATTTTTTCCTTTTCTTTCTGACAGCACATTAGCAAACAAAACCAGATTTTAAGTGTATGCATGAAATGATATCGTGAGCATAGGCATGGATTATGAAATAAGAAAGCGACGGGTAACGAGAGAACTCATGTACAGGATTGTAATTTGTTTGTTTGACCTGCCATCCCGTTTCTATTCGCGTGCAGTTGGTGTTTGTGTATCCTCTATCGTTGGGTACGTTTTCTGCTACCTGTGGGGTTTCTGCTGAGAAATTATGTAAACTGAAGTAAACTACTTGTAGGTTTTTCTTATTATGCTGTATGTAATCAGATTCCCATTGTAATGGATTATTTCAGCTAGTTGCACTCACAAATCTGGTGACGTCTTTCAAGATTGATTGAAAGCCTCTATTTTGTGCTTTTAAAATTCATCTTTGAAGTAACGTGCAATTTTTGCCAGTGACAACAAATCTTTTCAGATGCAGTTTATTTGTTACAAAATTTTGAAAGAAAGATCAGGTGGTACCCTTTGATGGACCACAAAAAGTCAGAATTTGAGAGTCATCCCATGATCCAAAAGGGGAGAAGAGCAGTACGAAATTTGTCGTGAGTGAAATATGCCAGATCATGATAACGTGCAATTATTATTGTTTTGTTGTTTTTTTTTTATTGTAAAAAGATAATCACAAACGGGCAGCTGCAAATGTCATGTAACAACATTATATTATGTGTGATTTATAACCTTAACTCTACATGTTGATTGAAGTGTGTGAACGATGTCAATTTTGGCGACGATAACCTCAATAATCAGTCTTTCATTTGTTTAAGTGTGAGGGATTATAATTAATTGATCACAGAAATATGATCACGCACTATATAGTCTTTCATATTTTCAGGGGTATAAAATTATTTCACCCAAGAAGAGAGTGGACTGTACATACATTGTAAATTTGTATCATAACTGGAATTTTTGCTGAAAGGGTATTTTTGTATAGATGCTATGAATAAACAAAACATGCCACTGTTTGATGATACAATGTAAATGTTTGTTGTTATTCTTGTTATATTTCCTGACCACAATGACCTTATATGAAAATTAGTAATAGAGGAGTGTGTCGGTGAAGTCATTACGCTGATTGATTTGTGTATTAGTGACAATGTCGGATATTGTGACTCTGAGGCTTCCCCCCCCCCCCCCCCCCCACCGAGGAAGCATTACATCCTGGAACATTGTGTTTGTGTGTGAGTGAGTGTGTGCGTTACTATGGGGTGAATCTATACTTGTTCACTCAAACCGAAGATATAATCATTCCATTACGTCATTTCTAATGGCAAAGCGGAAATGTGTTTGATCTCTAAGTTTAGACTTTAATGTCAATGTATTTTGTCAAAAAATCCACAATTGAGGAAGTAAACATAATGGTTATGATGATGAAAGATAAAGCTATACACTTACAGAAGATTACCTTCGGCATCAATTTATGAACTGCATTTTCATTCATGAGAATCAAAATACTCTTTAAATCCACTTGTTGTGAACAACACAATCTCAGTGGCTGAATTTGATGGAATATTTAACAACTGCAACACGGGGCACACATGTAGAGGTTGATCAGTATTCATCAATTTTAATGACATCTCAAATGCACAAGTACATGTGTAAATCAAAATTTTGATTCATATAATTCAATTCAACATGAGGTACATCCGGTCAGCGCTGTCATGCTTTCGTATACATTTCAGTTCTCAAGAACTACAGATTCGTCTGCTTTTTCGAATAGGTTGATTGCAGCAATCAAACTGTTTGTTTGGTTTTTTTTTTTCCTTTCACATTTTTGTTTACTTTTGTTTGTTTATTTTTGTTTTTTATTTTTTTTTTTGTAAGATGGAGACATTAGCATTCATTAAACTTTGCTGTTGATTTCAGGTAGCGGCCGATAATTTGATTGATACAGTGTATCGCGCTCTTGACCATTTTTTATCTTCTTCAGAATTTCAAAAATATACCGGTATCTTTTTTTTTTCATGAGGTTTTAAACATGACTTCATAATGGCAGTGAAAATTCAGATATCGAAATAAAAATAAAAGCACCGATCTGACTTGTTTGAAGCTAAAATATTATCCTTATAGCTTCGCAAAACCGAGTAGATTAAACTCACTGCCTTCTTATTTTTCAGGGTGCGCAAAAGTTATGAATACTTAGCAGAATGTTATTTTTTCTCTCTCGTGAGAAAAACAACAAAGATACTTTATTTTCCCTTAGATATAAATAAAATCGACATTACTATTCCTGGCATTTTGTCCCAGGGGAAGAGGGGGTGGGGAGGGTTACTCAAAAAGGCCCATGTCATCATCTTTTAACTATGTTTATACTTTTGTCGTGGTTCTATCGAACCACTATTCGCGCCAAATTCCTCTTAACCGAGTCCTGGCATAAGTCGAGGAAATTCGTTAAGTATGCCAGAACTTCCGACCACGTGATCTCCCAGTTTCCTTCCCGCCTTGAAAACCTGACCCCGAAATCTGCCCTTTTGTCTACTTTCAAGAAAGTATCAAAAAGGGCTAGATTGGGACGAGATTTCCTGCAGTACTAAAGAATCTGGCGAAATCACTTTCATAGGGTGTGGTCAGACTCTTATCTTAAAATTCGCTTATACATGTATTTTCCCATCATTGTCCTACCACATTTCATAGCCGCTCCACATAGTAGTGATTATCAAAAACCCCTTTTCACGATTATTATCCCCGTATTTTCGGAAAAGATCTGTATAGATGGTTTAAGGGAACGGAGCGCCATCCTAAGAATGTCGTAAGAATACGGTTTGACGTTCCGTTTTGACGGCGACGACGATATAGTTGGGGGTGTCACGTTTTTACCCGCAAACTCTTTTCCATAATTATTCTGAACAACAACCGCCACGTTCACCATTCTTCGTGATACTAGTATGTGCAGTCACAAACGCCAGTAAGAAATTAGTAAATTAGTAAATGATTAAGCCATATATGTGGCGCTCCGTTCAATTCTCTGTCGGCTTGGCCCATGGTTTATCAAGACACACCTTTTCCGAGAATATAGGGATTCGAGAAAAGACATGATTATAGCATTTCACAGGGGTAAATGATTCAATTCCTCTCCCCAACCCCCCTCTCCAGCGACCTTGAAGTCACCTAACAAACTGTATGTACATTAAAACTAAATTATGTGTGACATTTCTGCCGAGCCCTATGAACAGTTTTCTCAATGTGTCTCCAGGCGGGTCTGAGATGCGGCTTGGAAGCCGTCATCTCCGTGGCCAAGTGCCGCAGAACGTCGTCGCGAATTCGGCGCGCGATCAAGTCCAGCAATTTCCCGAGAGCATAGATGTCCGTCTGGATTGACGTGGACTCCTGACCCAAAATGTACTCTGGTGCCAAATGCTGATAGATGGTCCCAGTCTTGTACCCTTCCAGCTCATCTTTGGCCATGGCGCGGTGTTTGATGGGGACGATGATGGTGGAGACTTTGCCCATGTCGATGATGACTCCTCGCCAGCGCTGTACCTCGTCGTCCCACTTCATGAGGACGTTGTTGGCTTTGAGGTCGTTGTGGAGAAGACCTTTATCATGAAGGGCTTTCATTCCTCGCATGATGTCCAGGACGATGTCGAACCAGCCGTCCTTCGAGACAGACTGGCTTTGGAATTGGAGTGCCTGGCAGAGCGGGAAACTTGTCCCCGTCATCAAATCACCCACGAATTCTACGACGAGTGACGGGCAACCCTGGGCATCGGCCACGCCGAAGAGCTTTGGGAAGGATGGATGATCTTGGAGGACGCCATGGACGATGGCCTCCATGGTGATGCGAGCGTTGTTCATCTTCTCGCGACACACCCTCTTAACCTCGTCGTCACCCATGTCTTGGAATTTGTCATACGGCACCTTCACCGCCACCACGTCGCCTCTGTACCGCTTCAAGAAGACTTTGCCGAAGGAGCCCTGACCGATAGGAACTTCGTCCTCCCCGTCTTCCGGTTCCTGTCCGTAAGGTGAAAGGTCATCGGGAGGAATGGTCTCGACTTCTGCCAGAGATACAAACTGCTGGACAACGGCTCTGTCGATGTACGTCATGTCACCGTAGAGAGAACCTCGCTTTTCCAGGACATCCTTCTGGAAGCTGTAATAGATCACAAACACACAAGTCAGTCTGATAAGATGATGTGCATACTTTTCTCCCTTGACTCTGCCCTTTGAGAGTTTCATGCAGGGCAATTCTTTAGTTATACTGGATTCACTGCGTCTTGATTTTGATAAAAACTGATATTTTTCTCTTATCAATTACTTAATGGAACGGTGTTTCAAAAACCTAGAAATAAACACATTACTACCATATCTTCTCTGAGCATTTTTTTTTTTTGCCTTCAAGTATGAAGTTTTCTAGAGTTTAACTATATTTAATTTGCAGCAGTAATAATACAGAGGCGAAAGAGGATATTCTGATGAGAATTAAAGACATTCCATATATTCACTCTATGCTTCTAAAACAAGTCACTTGACCAGTGATCTAGACTCTTACAATGATTAAGAAAAAAAACCCCGAAATAAACCAGCAATTTGAGCTACGCAGAGTTGTACATCAGATCAAAGACATTCCACGATCGGGATAAATTTTTAATGGCGTATTGAAGCGGCAGTAACGTGGCGCCAGTATTAACCTCTTAGTGCACGAAGAAATTGGCATGAGGCTATATCTCTCAGCGACATGACTCAATGTGTGATGATAATGTCTGTACCAAAGAGTTGCCAGACTCACCAGGTCACCTGGTACCGAAGTTTCTTGATCATGAGTTCTTGTCGGTTGGTCTTGAACCTGAGAGCGTCAATGGTCTCTTTCAACATTGCCATCCCTTTCTTCTCATAGTCTCTGTGGGACAAGGAGACGAAAAAAATTATATTTTCATTAGGTCGTCGTCATTTCTGTCGAGTCTTTTCTGTTTGGTGCAATACAGTATGATATCATCACCACAAAGAAAAGAACTGCTACGATGAAATATTAGTTTTTACCAAACATACTGCCTAAGACATGACGGTCAGTTTCGCAAACATTAATTTGATACGTGTATATTTGTTTCTAAAAATGCATATACATGGTATTTAGATGAATAAGCAGTAAGTCTCAATGATGTAATTTATATAATATCGTTTGGAATCATTTACTTCTCCTGTGATGGGTGGTAAACAAAAATCTCATTTATATTATTAAGTAAAGTGAGACAATGAGCTGCATGAAGTAATAGTGGAACCACTTGCACATCTAATCCAAATTAACTTCTGTTATAAAGTTGATATACACTGTATTAAATCAATGAACGGAGTCTTTTTCTTTTTCTTCATCATCTCTCTCTCAAACAAAATACTAAGTACATCTGAATTTCTTACACTTCATCGTCATCGTTGATATCAGCACTATCAATGGTCGGAGCACACATCTTCATCTGTTAAGTTGAGAAGGAGAGAAATAAAGAATGAGAGAAAAAGCAGGCTTAGGCGTGCAATGGGTTGCAAAGGGACAGATATGAAACAGCGGTGTTTATCAGTTTTTAACAAAGTATGGAAATAAAGAGAAGGGAACAAAGTGTCTGGACTGCTTCGGTTTGGTCAATTCTCAGATGTGAATGATTGAATCGTTGCTGTATCGATAACATGTTGTCATTGAGGTCTATATTAACAATTTTCGGCTGATGAGCATCGAAACAATGCATTCAGTATAGAATATCATATAAATTTCCAGTCTCATTTTTAATTTCATATGCGACGACACAAATCAAGACCAAACAAAGTCTATTAGTGCCATCATGTATTAACTAGGAATCTCGATGAGAAAAAGTGACAAAAACAAAAACGTGTTGCAATGCGAGTGAGTAAATGTGTCATGATCGGCAAAAGAATAGAAAGGTACCGTCAGCGTTCTGTTTGACGACAGGCATAAGATGATATCTTATGCCTGTCGTGATAAGTTTGTGGAGCATTTATATATTATTGAATCTTATGCCTGTTGATGATGTCTTATGCCTGTCGTGATAAGTTTGTGGAGCATTTATATATTATTGAATCTCACACGCCACCTGATGTGGAAGGCAGCAAAGGAAAAGAGTGAAAGAGATTGATATATTCGTAAGTAATATTCCTTCATTGAGAAATATTGAAATAAATTGAATTGAATTGAATTGAATTGATATAACTGTCTTAGCACTGACCATCTCGTCAAAGAGTGCTTTGGTCCTCTTCAAGTCATCCAGTTCACCCTGCATCGCCGTGCAATGCTGCTTCATCTCGTCAAACGAGCGGCAGAGGCCCTCCACACTGATCGTCTCCCCCACTGTAGACAGGAGGCCGAACTGGATAGCAGCAGCCGTCATCGACGCCTTCATGTTCTAAGCCGAAAGACAGAAATTCAAAAGCACGTCAGAACCAGCGACTGAAGGAAGACACGTGGGTGACGAAAACTATTAATTTTATCCGAGAGACCGGCACACACATCACACGACTGAAATTTTCAGTGCGCCCGCAACGAAAAGAAAGAAAGAAGAACATTGAGAAAAAAAAAATATGCGCATGGCATCGAGGTGTACTTTGAATAATTTCCTCACCAGCTTATGTTTGCTTTCACACTAAAATCCTTATCAACAGTAACAGTACGTCATAGACACGCTGTTACTACAACTGGACAGGTATAATATCCTAAGTATACACCTTTTAAACTACATAATGATATAGTAGACTTCCACGTTGGACGTAAAAAAAAAAAGTCTGTGAAGGAAATGAATTCTCACAAACAATGAAAAAAGTCCTATTTCATCAACAAGGAAGACATTTATTTCATAAAGAAGTTGTGGGAACATCGTAAGTTGGTGAGTTTCTTATCTTTTCTTATATCATACCTCAAGTTCTTCGGCCATTTGTTGCTCCCTTGCCTCTGCATGGCTGGTCCTCATGTCCAACAAATCCACCATCTCCTTAAACATAGCCACCTTCTTATCCGCCTCCTGATGTTGTGTGGATGACGTGAGTTTGACGGGGGAAGAGGAGAGACGATGTATGACAAGGGATGATTAGATTAAGCGATGGGAAGCATTTTAACTCCGTCACTACCAGTATAGAAAGTAAACTGCATAGAACGTCAGTGGTATCTATGACTGGCAATCGTGAAAGGGTTGAATTTATTCATCTATTTTCAGGTGATAATGCGATAAGAAAGAGCAAGAAGTGTGCATCGTTTTGTGTAAATTGAATAAAGATAGATTACATTTGTTCCAAAATGTCGCATTAATCTATGTTAAAATGAAATAATACAGTGATAAACACGGATGCACAGCATTGTATTTCAAGTTCTTCTTGTGTTGTACATTATTGCCAACTCTTTATCATAAAGTGTATCTAACTAAGACACATGAAAATATTCTTACATAGCTGAAAAATAATCATTCAAAGGTACTAATGATAAAATTAATTCGTCATATAACCAAACTGACTTAACTTGATTCATAAAAGAGGTGACAAAATGAATCAATCAGTATTATTAGGCATTCTCTTAATTCTTATCTAAATCGCCTCTGTATAAGCTTACCTCACATTGCTTGGTTTTGAGGTCGACCTCACTTTTCCACCCATCGATTTCCACCTTCAGCTGGGTGACCTCATGCCTGAAGTCTCGTGCCTCCGCAGTTAGAACTGCAACCTCGCCTTCCACAGTTAGAACTGCAACCTCGCCTTCCACAAACTTTGTTGATGAAAAAAAAAAAGAAAGAAAATTGTGAAGCGTAAGTACGCGTTTGAGTTCAACAGATTAGTTTTTGTTCTTTAAAAAAAGCAATGAGAAGACGTTACTGTAATAGTCTTAAGAAAAAAAGTCATTTAACAGTGATAATATGTTTAAAAGACTGTTAGCAGTTTGTGAAAATAATATTTAGACCTGTATTGGTGTTGGAAAATGATAACAGTTATCATCACTGAATTTTATTGACACTTTACGTCTCTGAACAGTCATAATGATTCTTTATGCGCTAATTACTGTATTCATAAGATGTTATCAATTCTAAAAATGATGAAATTAAAACACATATATATTACGATTATAACAAAACGCACCACAACGATGATGAAAAGAACAATTTTGAACGGTTGTTAGTCTCTCACCAGACGGGTTTCTTTTTCTTCTTTGAGTTGTTCTCCAAGATGATCTAGGGCAGTCTCCTTTTCTTTGATCTGAGTCGCAAGCTTCTCACCGAGTTCCTCCGATGTTCTCAACTTGACTTCTGTCATCTGCGGAAGTAATTTTTGACACAATACTGTCGAATTTGAGGAGAATTTGATCAACATGTTTGGGTGTTTTGTATTTTTCAGAGATTCATAAATTGACATGATATTTTGGATCTTAAAGCGGCATGATTTATCTAACCAAGCCGGAAAGTCTGGAAATTCTGAGATAACGTCCTTACGATGACAGTCTTTTGGCGGCTGGAAATGGAGTTTAAAAGAGGTTTAAAACACTGGTCCAATATCATCTCTGACATAACTTATTACTAGTATCTGTCTATAGAATTGAAAACAGCTATAGCTTTCTATAGATTGTCGATTGTCACGGCGATATGTTTTTATTTTGCCTGTACAGATATCAAACGCGAGTCGATAACCTACATCAACTTTGGCTTGGGTGACACAGAGTTGTGTTGAAAGGTGCTCCCTCTCTTGGCTCAAACTGGCAACGGAAGCTCGAAGGTTCATGTTCTGCCGAGTCCTCTCACTCACTTGCTGCATGAGATCCTGTCGGTCATAAAGTAACGTTTTACAAGGGTAGCTTATAATGTTCTCTTCACACTAGAATCATTTTGCTCATAGCAGGAAGCGGAGGAGAAAAAAAAAGTGAGACGGAGTTACCCAACAGGTTGACGTTTTAGCAATCTCCTTAAGAATATATATATATATATATATATATATATATATATATATATATATATATAGTAATTATGACAAGATCGTACTTATCAGCCATATCTGTAGTCATGATGATAAATCTCACACAAAATACAATTGGTGTATCATTGTTTTTAAACTGTAAAATAAAAGTTGGAATAAACAAAATTGAAATAAAATTTGGGCCTATCAACGTTATCATTTGCATGATTTGACATGTCATTGATACCTGGAGTTCAGAATCGTTCTTCGATAGCTTCTTGGTCATAAGGTCATTATCCTTCTTCAAACCGGCAACAGTTGTATCGAAGTCGTCACAAAGTCTGATGGCTTCCTTCAGTCGCTCACCGAGAGTCTACATGTTTCATTAAAAAAAAATGCATTAGAAGTCACGAGTCGCATCAAACAAGTTTGAATATGACGACATCAAATATTTGGTTCATTAATGACGTGAAAGCTTTATTTTATTTTGTTGTTGTTGATGTTGACAACTGTCCATTATATCTGACGCCTTTCGGCAGAAGGAAAATATATGAGGGAGCACTACAAGAGTAATAAAGTAAGAAAAAGAACCAAGGGAATATGAAAAAAGAGGGATTGAGAGAGATAACGAGAAGAGGAGATTACAGCAAGGTAACAAGAACGAATGAAAGTAAATTGTGTAAAGATCGTGAGATTTTCAAGTCTTATAATCACTTTATCATTCGACATTGTGTCTTTCATACCTAATATACAGTATATATCACATCAGTTTTATCCACATAAATCAACACTTACCTCAATCTCAGTATTGCTTTTGCCAAGTTGCTCCGAAATCTGAGCCTTATCTTTCTCCAAGCTGGCAATGGCATCTTTCAGGTCCTCGTTTTGTCGAGCAGTATTTCTAAGTTGCTCGGTCAGCCCCTGTGAGAATAGAGTTAGAAAGAAACGCTACAACCCAGAAACCATACAGACTGGAATAAGACTACATTGCGATTGTGGTACATCATTATGTATTTCGTCATATTTGATTCCAGTTCACGTCTTCGTTAACACTTTGGAAAGATATAACGCCAGTCTATACATTGCGTAATTGAGAGGAGCTACGCAAATGAAACAAGTCTCCGGATAATCTCACAATGATTGGTCCCTTTCCTTACCTGCTGTTTTTGGCGGGTCCTCTGTTCACTCTGGATCACCTCGTTTCGCTCGCTCTCCAAGTTGGCCACTTGGATTTGAAGTTCTTCAGTCCGCTGCATCGCTGCTAGGAGCTTCAGCTCCATTTCCTAAGAATGTATAATATGATTCAAGTCCAAGTCAATTTATTGGGGTATAGAATATCGAGACTAAGAACGATCGATGTGTTACCACAAAGATTTGAGACACACATGTATCATTATTTGCAGCAAACATCTTTGCCTACTCAGTACTACAACAGAAGAAGATAGATGATGATGATGATGATGATGATGGTGATGGTGATGATGATGATGGTGATGATGATGATGATGGTGATGATGATGATGATGGTGATGATGATGGTGATGATGGTGATGATGGTGATGGTGATGATGGTGATGATGGTGGTGATGATGGTGATGATGGTGATGATGGTGATGATGATGATGGTGATGATGGTGATGATGGTGATGATGATGGTGATGATGGTGATGATGGTGATGGTGATGATGATGATGGTGATGATGATGATGATGGTGATGATGGTGATGATGATGATGATGATGGTGATGGTGATGATGATGATGATGGTGATGATGGTGATGGTGATGATGATGATGATGATGGTGATGATGGTGATGATGATGATGATGATGGTGATGGTGATGATGATGGTGATGATGGTGATGATGGTGATGGTGATGATGATGGTGATGATGATGATGATGGTGATGATGGTGATGATGGTGATGATGATGGTGATGGTGATGATGATGATGATGGTGATGATGATGGTGATGATGATGATGATGATGGTGATGATGATGATGATGATTAGAAGGAGGTGAAGGAGGAAGAGGATGAGATGATGGAGGAGAAATGAAGGAGAAGAAGACTGAAGAAAGAGAGGAAGATAGATGAGGATGGGAGGAAGAAGAAGAGGAAGAGAAGACAGTAGACGAGAAATCATGGAGGAGAAGATTGCAAACATTTTATCTTCGTTCTCAGCACTCGTCTACCTATCAAGGTGATGGAATATGGCGATGTTACCGTACCTGTAGCTCTTTGCAGCTCGCCTGATGTTGTTCACTGATCTCATTTCTTTCAATGGTCTTCGCACTGACGTCAATTTGCAGAGCTTCGATCTGCCGCGCCGAAGCTGCCAACTTGGTCTCTGCGTCCTGTCGAGTTACATTGGGAACAGGTCACTGTAGTATGACTGTTTGTGAACTCACCATTAACATGTAAAGCGATATTTCTTTTTTTTTCTCCTCTCATTGTTGATTTATGATTGCACATAAACACATTTTATGTGTATATAGATTTTTGTGAATGCATGTACGTTTGCTTGTTGGTTTGTATTGATGTACGTATAGGAGCGCGTAAAGTTTTGGCACTTAGTTCGACGACGTTTTTTCAGTGTGTGCGATTTGAGCTTGTTAACAATGCTAATAATTTTAAGGTATGAAAAAAAACTATTTTGACAGAGGCAACACGATATGTTTTGCCACTCTCAAAGTTTGCTTACGTAGGGCTTTGTTTACCCGTAGAATCACTATTGTCGAACAAAAAAAAAAAAAAAAAAAAAAAGAGGAAGAAAAACTGAACATGAATTTTGATTAAGTTGGAAGAAACAATGTGGTCTTAATGAATCCGTGACAGCCTTTAAAAATGCTCAAGTAGAGTGTTACCTCCAAGTTGGACTTGAGATCTTCTTGCCGAGTCCGAAGCTCCGAGATTTGGGAGGCGTGGTCGGTGGCAAGACATTTCTTGGCTTCCTCTGAGATCTGTCACATGACCAGGTATTAACCATTAATTAAAGGAGGGGTGTTAATCTGAACCTAGTCTGTGAAGATGATATCGTGTTGAATGTGATGCATAACTACACTTCTGTGTTTGTCAAACAATAATGAATGTGCTTGTGCTTAATTACTCATAATTCTCGAAATTCTTCACGAGTGGCATGGACTCTTTATCGTCATCCATCATTATCAATTACCGTTATACGTTGGTTTATAGTTACAATTCGTTGGTACAGCATGATGCTGTTTGATATAATGTCTAGAAGCTACAGTCGATAGTGTAAGACAATTGGTACTGTTAAAACTTCATGATAATCCGCTGTATATGAAAGAAATAATTGGAAAAATCTTGTGCAGATCTTTGATGACTTCCTATATTCCCAAATCTTGTTATTCATTGCAATATAGACGTAACATATAACCATGAAATCACTGTAAAATGTGAAAGTAAAGCAGTATTCAGAAAAGTGATTTCAAGACATAAACATTGCTTCGCAGATCTTACCTTTAACTGGTGTATAAGCTCTTTGGTAAGTTTTTCCCATCTTGCCGTCTCGTTAGCACACTGGTCGATGAGGGTATGTGATACGCGATACTGGCTAATCACACTCTGTATAGAAGACAAAATCATTAATTTAAATTTTATACGCTTATACAGTGAATGATCTGTGGACATACGAAACCAAGGTTTGCCATATAGTCAATTAAATTTTGAATCACGTGCTATTGATTTGTTTCTCAATCCAGTATTTAGTGGAAACAGAGCGAGAATTGTCTTGACAAATAACATCACCCATTTTTTTTTTTAATCTTGAAATGAAAGATGTTATGACTGTCTAAATAAGTTAATCAAAATCTATTGGCACTGCAGTATAAGAAGCATGGGATGCTCACCACCAGATGTGACTCGAGAGAATGGTTCTCTCTCTGCAAATTGGCAACGTCATCCCTAAGCTCCGTGACAAGCTTCTCTGATCTCTCATTCTGTAGTCTCAAATCCTGTCAAACGAAAACACAAAGAAAAGGGGTTTTGTTTGTTGTTGTTTTAAACTTTGTGAGAGACGCGACATGGTATACGTATACACACGGTCATACAACCACTAGGGTATCCTATTAGAAAAATGTTTCTATTTTCTATACTGCGTTTTGTCTATAAATATACATCATGATGAGATGCAGCCTTTTGATGTTATAATAAAAGCAAAGGGGAAAGTATTCCTAATCAAGAATTGATTAGTTATTCATCACTACTCACTTAAATAAAATGACACTGGACGCTGATAGCTCGGGCTGCATTAGTTGCATGTGAATAAATCTCAACAACGAAAATGACACTGAAGGAGTTGAAGACACGGTAACATAAGAATCAAGATTATTTTGACTCTTTTCATATCCCACGATATGTACTTATGTATAAATGTTCGGTACCATTTTCTTCAAAAAGTACCTTGAGCTCAGTTTCCTTCTCCAGTTTGATCTGTCGGATGTCAGAAATTTCCTTCTGGAGATTCGAGATCAGCCCCATCACCTTGCCGTTCTTTTCTTCCAGATTCTGCGCAGAGAACAAAATCGAAACGGCTAACAGGATACATACTAACAGGATACATACTAGTATTTATATCTGAGAAGACCATCATTCATTGAAATGTTATCTGACGTATAGAGGTCTAGCTTACCGTGTGTCGAAAGTATGTCACTTGTACGAAAGTGGAAATCTGATGTAAATTCACTGAGAAGTGACGTCCACAGGAATGAGAAAAGCAACTAATGTAGGCCTAAAAACCAGGGGACAACTCCGAGAGAGTATAAAAGGCAGGAAAGACAACAAAAATGAAATGGAGGAAGAGGAAGAGGAATGATCGGAAGAAGAAGAAAACAGATTAATAACAATGAAGGTGAATGAAAATAAAATCAAGTTGAAATTGAAGCTAGCACAGGAGAGTAAAGTGGTGTAAAAAAGAGTAGAGATATAAAAATCATTCTGTCCTGAAAGTGGAAAGCAAGCTAACCAGGAATTTGAAGTCAAGCTCTTTCTTCTCCTCCTGCAACTCGGCGAGTTCGGTCTCTCGCTTCACGACCAGCGCCTGGGACTTGCGATGTTCATCAGAGATTTTCTGTAAGAATGATAATGGCAAATAATCATTCATATTTTGAAACATCCATGAGAGTATGTTGGATTGATACAATGTCCTGTTTCGTTTCTTCCCGACTCGTACGTCAGGTGAAAATATACAATCGGCCTTTCTCCCGTCATTCTTATATGTCATGATTGTTTTGAATTTATCTTTAACATTGATAACGCTGAATGAAACTAGTATCAAAGTAAGCCGTAAGAATAAGAAGTAGGAGGGGGGGGGGGGGGGAGAGAGAGAGAAACGGAATATACCAATGACGAGAAAAAAAAAAAACAACCCAAACAGCTGCACCTGCATGTAGCACTCTACATTTATTTTTTCCTTATAATTAGCTACAAATATAAAAGATCAGAAACTATACCACACTCCTGTACATAGGCGCCGGAAGTGGGGGGCAGGGGGGGGGGGGGGGCGGCCGCCCCCCCCCAATCCAAAAAGTGGGGGGGCAAAACGCATTTTTGCCCCCCCCCCCCCCAAAAAAAGCCCCCCCCCAAAAAAAAATAACATAAATAAATAAACAAATAAATAAAAATAGATAAAATAAGATAGATATGTATATAAATGAATAAACGCGAAAAAACATAGCTACAAACGGCAGTTTTTGGACTGTAAAATGTCAAAATTTCCAAGCTCGCTCGCTCCGCTCGCTCGCATTCAGTCGCTATGCCATTCTCCTAATGTTGCTGCCAGTAATTGCCAGCAGTTGCGCCTGGGCCGCCCCCCCCCCACCCCCTTAATTTCCAAAGCTAAAAAAAAAAATTATATAGCTACAAACGGCAGTTTGGGGACTGTAAAATGTCAAAATTAATCGTCAAATTTATTCGTTATGCCATTTTCCTAACGTTGCAGCAAGTAATTGCCAGCAGTTGAGCCCGGTGCGCCTCCCCCTTAATTTCCAAAGCGAAAAACATAGCTACAACGGCAGTTTTTGGACTGTAGAATGTCAAAATTTTCAAGCTCGCTCGCTTCGCTTGCTCGCATTGAATCATTATGCCATTCTCCTAATGTTGCAGCCAGTAATTGCCAGCAGTTGCGCCCGATGCGCCCCCATTAATTTCCAAAGCGAAAGATATAGCTACAAACGCCAGTTTCGGGACTGAAGAATGTCAAAATTTTCAAGCTCGCTCGCTTCGCTCGCTCGCATTGAATGGTTATGCCATTCTCCTAATGTTGCTGCCAGTAATATTATTGCCAGCAGTTGCGCCCGATGCGCCCCCATTAATTTCCAAAGCGAAAGATATAGCTACAAACGGCAGTTTTGGGACTGTAGAATGTCAAAATTTTCAAGCTCGCTCGCTTCGCTCGCTCGCATTGAATGGTTATGCCATTCTCCTAATGTTGCCGCCAGTAAGTTAAATTGCCAGCAGTTGCGCCCGATGCCCCCCTTAATTTCCAAAGCAAAAGATATAGCTACAAACGGCAGTTTTGGGACTGTAAAATGTCAAAATTTTCAAGCTCTCTCGCTCCGCTCACTCGCATTTTATTGTTATGCAATTCTCCTGATGTTGCTGACAGTATATAATTTGTCGTTTCACACCGTCATTCGATAATCCATGTAAGGAAAACTTACAATGTTGCTCAATGACTGCGTTGTTGAATGTATCACATTCCGTAATGTATTGTAGTCCCATTATTGCGCACGCACACACGCACATGCTACACACCGTCAAAATTACTTTTCCACAAGGTGCCCACCCCCAATGTTTCGACCCACCGTACGCCACTTTACATATATATATATATATATACACACACACACACACACACACACACACACACACACACACACACATATATGTATATGTATATATATATATATATATATATATATATGTATATATATATATATATATATATAGATGTGTGTGTGTGTGTGTGTATGTGTATATTGTGTAACATATGTATAATGGTCTATCGTGAGCCCCCTCCAATATTTGCCCCCCCAATCCAAAACTGCTTCCGGCGCGCCTGATGTGACGTCCCATCACTATGCTTGATCACATCCTTAATCATCAGAAAGACATATTGATATGGACTGTACCTTTGATTCTGAGTCCAAGGTCTCCTTCTCATGGCGCAAATTCGCAACTTTTGTCTGAAGTTTGCTGACAAGATGGTCGGCCTGGGAATAACTCTCGAGCAAAGACTGAAAGAGATTTTGAATCATCAGAAATGTCAAAAAAAATTGAAAAAGCGATAACGACCATCATAGAGAGATAAATAGAAAGATAGACAGATAAACAGAAAGACAGAATGATAAAATAACTATTCAATATTTTTTCAGTGAAAAATAAACAAAGTATGCGTGTTCATCTTATGAG
The DNA here is from genome assembly GCF_964275005.1 of Diadema setosum. Classification (NCBI taxonomy): domain Eukaryota; kingdom Metazoa; phylum Echinodermata; class Echinoidea; order Diadematoida; family Diadematidae; genus Diadema; species Diadema setosum. Next base: position 23,845,571 of record NC_092691.1, read on the forward strand.
TGTCCGATAATAATATAAAGTTACAATATAATATATTGTAACTTTACATCATTATTGGAATTAATATTGTTAATTCATTACGGTGACAGTTAAAGCGCATATTGTGACGATACGCTACAGTGCACGAAGAGTCATAACCAGAACTACAGTGACGGCGACAATTTACACCGTCTGAAATTAATTTGTCATTTCATTTCATTTATTTCATTTCTAAGATGAAGTAAAATTGAAGCATAACAGTCACATATACATATAGCTATACGAAATCAATAAGCTTATTTCTTATATTAAACAAGGGACAAATAGTGTAAGGAAATATAATCATATCATGTGACTTTTCTTTAAGAAAATAAAAAGTTGTTTGAGTTTTTTTTTTATCCTTCTCTGAACCCACTTTGTTCTCCGTCATCAGCTTCTGATCTTTCTGCTGACTCTCGTCCAACTCTCCCCTCAGATCTTCGACCATTTGACTAGCCTGCTCGTATCGCTGCAGCAGGTCCTGCGTGAGGGACAGGGTGTAACGAAACAGAGACAGAAGAGTGACGGAGAGATGGAAGAGAGATATAGAGTAGAGAGAACGGAAGCAGGGAATGTATAAGATAGATGGATAGATAGATGGATTGGCAGATAGATAGATGACATTCAGTGAAAAACAGAGAGAGATGGAGAGACAGTACACGAGCACTTAAAATTGAAATAAGGGGCAATCAACAGAGGATAAAGCACCAGGACAGCAAAGGAAAAATGGAATAAGGAAGAATGAAGGTCTGCGGTGGAGGCAAAATAAGGAAGGGCGATAAGAAAGAGGGAATGAAAACAGACGACAGGGAAAAAAAAACAAGCATTAGAAATCACATAAACGATTAAAACATTACATTGATATTCAGTTAAAGAATATATAGTACTGTAGAAACAAAAACAAGCAAAAATTTGCATTGGATATAAACAAAAACAACGACAACAAAACTAACAATAACAGCAAAGGAAAAATCATGGATATCAAACTTTTTGGGGCCTTCATCTCACCTCCATCTCACAGGTCAGTTTGTCATTGGTCAGTTCAAGGTCACTGCACTTATTCTCACGATCGAAGGCCCGATTGTCTGCTGCCAGAAGCTTGCCTCGAGATTCCTGGGGTTTAAAAAAAAAATGGTTTCTGACTTAGTCATCACTATCTTGTTAAATGAAATACATCAAACTATTATATATTGTGCATATGACTTCGAGATAGAAAAGGACTCATTTAAAGGTAAGATGGTGCCAGACATTTGGAGAGTGTATGCCTTCAAATCTTAAAAAGATTTCTTGAGCCGATAAAAGATAAAACGAATTCATTAGAATTGATATATGTATGCATTAAAGACTAGAAGAATCCCTATTTTGAAGGTTGTGTAAAAGTAAAACGTAATGCGAATTAATATCCTTGTTTCATTATCTTATCTTTGTATAATCTAAAGGTTTGATCGAGAGCTGCATGGCATTTCAAAGGTTACCTTGAGATCTCTGGTGAGATCCTGGTTTTTGGTCGTCAAGTCTGTGATGGTGACCTTAAGATCGGCAAGCTGTTCGTTCTTAGCTCTTTCGCCGTCTCGGAGATCCTTCATAATTTATGGAACGTAAGACGAAGAATGTAACCTCTCAACAAAATGTGAATGACATGTCAACCTCGCATGGTTAGTCCAAGAAGGTACGACTAAAGAACAACACAGATTGAAAAAAAAAACAAGAACAACGGAAGACATCAATATAGAACAGAATAAAAATCAGTGTTAATTGCACTATAGTTTCTAGACATTTTTTGCCAAATTATAGTTTAAAAAAAAACAAACAAACGAGAAGTTTTGTATCGGGACTACCGATACATTTACAGTACTGTATCTTAACTATTCCCTTGTGAATTCACTCCTGGTCTATGTGGTTCGTCTTCAGAACTGTTTTCATTGCTGCCTCCATACCTTGATAAGATCATCTTTGGTTTTGATGACGTCATCACGGCTGGTGATATCAGCCTGGAGAGCCTCGAAGGTGACCTTTAAGCTGGCCACCACTGATGAGACTTGTCCGTCAGATGTATCAACACCCATGGCCCGTGCAAGCTCCTGTTTTGTATTTTATAATATCGTTTTGTTTAATGTTTGTTTGTGTGTTAATGTTGTTATGTTTTAGGGGGAGGACACAGAAGAAAATTAAAAGCGTTATTTTCCTTTTTCCGATTTCTGCTTAATTGATTCCTTTTTTTCTTTTTTTTCTTTTTTTAGTGTTTCGAATGTTGTCGGGCATTATCTTTTTTTTTCCACGGGAACGATGGTGTATTCATGCCAGCTAATATATGCTTGAAAATCCTCAACAGTTACACAGAGTTTATTCTCGGCCCCCCGCCTCCAAGCAAAAAAAAACAAAACAAAAACAAAACAAAACAAACCAAAAAACAACAAAACAAAACAAAAACAAACAAAACAAAACAAACAAAAAACAAAAACAACCCAAACAAAAACAACCTAAACAAACAAACAAACAACAACAACAACAAAGAAAAAAAAACGAAAGAAATAACAAACAGAGAAAGTTATGTCATACGATTTTGGAAACAGCAAATTATATACGTGTAGTCGTTCCTTATTGTCCCTTAAAATTAAGAGGTCATAAAATTGCAGTGGATGAATCGCTATATAACTCTCCTCTCCTTTTGTTTTATATGTATTCTTTTGGTTTGGAGGAGGTTTTCTGTAAAGATAACTCATAAAACTGCACGATAGCTCACCATCAATGACTTGTTAGGTTGTACTGCGGAGTCCTTCTGTGACGGAAGGTTGTTCTTGTCCTTCAGGTTCTGAAAATGACAGGAACATTGGAAAAATACCGAAACAATGCTTTTTCCTGGACAACGTCAGTAAATAAAGGAACAAACTTTTCTTGTGTACATTTTTTCTGTATATCACATCATTTAGTTGCCTTCTCATTAACTTTGCGAAAAATTGCAGTTCATATGTGAGAAAACCAAATCCCAAAGCATCAACTTGATCGGTTTGTTTGTTTGTTTGTTTTTTTTTTCCTGTGAGGGGAGGGGGGGGGGGGGAAGGGTTGTAATGATTAATACTTGTAAGGATTAAATATTGAACACAATGTCCTTTTTTATTCGTAACTCAGAAAGATTTTGTTACAAATTGTACATTACTTTGTCAGACGACCTCTTAAGCTCTCGCATTTTCTGGTTCACTTTTTCTCTCACTCTTTCTCTCGTTTTTCTTATTTCCTTGTGTTTATAAGTCATTCTTTGCTTCAATAACGTCCGATTGTGGGATTATTATGTGCTTGTTTCATGTATATTTTTGCTGCTTCCATCTCTTTCCATTCATCTTAAGGTATACCTGGATGGTTTCTTGCATGCGGGCCAAGGAGTGCTGCTTTCGGCTCCAGCTGGAGCGAAAGAAGTTAGCAAGACCCTCGGGAGCATGGTAGCCGGAAACACCGGCAATCTCCTTGCAGACCTGGAGGAGGGCATCGTTACCCTGGCAACGCAAGCCAGAATCAGAAAGACAATAATTACAAAACCAAGAATGAAATTCAAACACACACACACACACACGCACACACACGTGTGCACAATATGTGACAAAAGTATCAACAATCAAGTGGTTTTCAATCCACGAACACGTGAAAAGACATAAAAGAAATGTTTTCGAATTGCTTCACGATGAATCTGTTTAGGGATTCTTGTACACAGAGATATTATGTACTGCTCATAGCAATGTATAAGGTGACATAGATTGTTAAATCCACGAGAACATTACCAGTAAGAAGGCTCATTCATGTTGTTTCAGCACATTATCATCGGCAGTTGATGTAAAGATCACAGCGGTCCATTGCACTTTTTATTCAGTGAAATATAAGCGGAGAAACAGGAAACTAGCTTTCCCTTACATAGAAATCTTTAAGACATAGAGTTACTATTCTGTTTCGTCTCACCCAAGTTATTACCTTGATGGTTTTTTCCAGTCTGCTGATGAGATCACGTGATGTCTTCACGTGACTCTTGAGGGCGCGGCTAACTTTGACAGGATTCACTTCCGGTCCCAGATCTAACGCCTCTTGAGCCGCAAACAAGAGAACGTCGTGGTCCTACCGATGCACACAGAACAAAATGGAAACAACATATAACATGACAAGGTATAACAGATGTACTGATGATACAATGTCTTTTGTTTCTACTTAACTCTGGCACATTATTCTGATGGAAAATAAAATAGGATGTTCTTTTGATATCATACCATATCCATCATCCTGTATGCAAGTATATTAGACATAAAATACAGAAGCTTTGGTCGATGTCTATAACTAAAAAAAAAAAATCCGCTTTCTATTTCATTTTTTTAAACATAAGGAAGTGTCCATCTTTTTATTTGATATTATTGTGTTTGTTTGAGCATGGGTTATTCATTTCAGTCTGAGTAACACTATATCGACATTACCTTCCAAGTAAATGAAATGTGCACTGTACATGTATATATGAAATATACGTCTTCTTTTTTCTGCTCTTTGCAATACGAAGGTATAGGATTACTTTTTGATGTTAAACACGGCAGATATCTCATTTAGAGGTGTTTACCAGAAGTTTTTCTTTCATCTGCTTGATCTTGGTGTCTGCTGCTGCCATCCTGTGCTGCAGCTTGCAGACCGTGTCGGCCGGGCTGGTGCTCGGCGGAAGATCGCAGGTTTCGCGAAGGAACTTCAGCAGCAGCTGCATGTCCTGAAAAATACAGATAAACAAAGAAAAAAGCAGATCAAGTCTTCGAAAATACAAATCTAAATATATGAAAGAAACGACGCATTTCAAGAACAAATTATGGTAAGAATGTTTAGAAAAACGAACAAATGACTTAGCCAAGGACTGTTTATGTTTTTTTTTTTCAAACCATAATCGGTTTAAATATTAACTTTTAAACTGCTGTAATGTTACTTTTTAATTCAGCTTGGAGTGCTGCTCTCCGTTTTCATAAAATGGTAACAAAATTAAAGGAAAATAACATTTGCCATTTCGCATGTGACATTCTCGCAAACCAGGAATATTTAAAAGAATACAATTACGGTGAGATTTCTTTTGAATTGCTTTTGAATCTTTTGTGCCATGTCATGGAAGGTGATGCACTAGCATAATTCTTGCTAGTGGTTGGATCAGCATCGTGCATTTTTTTTTTTTAAACAGTAGGCCTAAGTGACGTTATTCACAAATATCGGACCCAATTATTACCATGATGCTGAGATTTAAATGTTTATCATTAGCCCACATCCAAAACATCCCACGCTGTAATAATATGTATTCTATCCATCCGCATTTCTATTTCTCCATCACCTTTACCTCTTCCCGGATTCTCTGGTTCTTGAAACGAGTGTCCAGGTCTCGAGCAACTGCTGGTGCCTTCAAGGCGGGCATCAGGTGAAAAGGTGCCCTGGTCTTAAGCCTCCTCCCGAGAGGGGGAAGTGTGCCTGCTGTGGCTACACTACTCATCCCACAATAAAAGATATCTGAATAAGAAAGAAAAAACAACCACAAAAACTATAACAAAAAAACAATATCTTATTAGAGATTGTCAATTTGACAATGAGTAATCAAAATGTTCCTTTATGTGTATCAAAATACGCGCATTAAGTTTTATGACACAGATTCATGCAACTTTTTTAAATATGATTACCGGCTAAGGGCGCTAACTACTACAGTCCACATAAATCCTGAAAGGCCTCAAAGCAACACACATACAACCGGGGTACATTCTTCAAACGTAATGTTAAGAGAACAAGAAAAAAGTCATAATATGCAAATACAATTTATCAACCAAGAGGCAATATCCCTAAAATTCGCCTTTGAACAATGTTCTATAACTGAATGGAATAAACCCCCTGAATGTGCCATGCTCTCAAACTCCCGATTTTTTAAGTTTTATGTGTACAAACTTGAAAAACTCACCTGAAATAGTGGGACCTACTCCTGTCAACTGGATTCACCAAATTAAAAGGAATCTGAAAATTTATTTCAGGTCTTTCAAAATCTCACTGAAAGCAAAATTGCTCCGAAAAATCAGAGTACTTAGCTAGTAGGCGTTCAGTAAGCGAAATGTGGGGAGGGCTAGGGTCGCTATGCACTCGTTGATGTAAACATTGATGCGCGCAACACCTCATAGTTGCGCCTACGTCACAATTACCTTTTGGCCAATGAGAGTAAGTTTGCTGCTTGCCAGCGGCTGATCCATTGTGCACGCTCGCCTGACGTAACAATTGATATCATTGTTGCGTTGAAACTTATCATTCTTTTGACTTCATGTACTTACCACCGAATTATACACGACGTGGTTCTACTTCTTTAGCGCGCGCAACACCTCGTTGGTGCGCCTACGTCACAATTACCTTTTGACCAATGAGACTAAGTTCACTGCTTGCCGGCACCTGATCCATTGTGCACGCTTGCCTGACGTAACAATTTATATCATTGTAGTACGTTGAAACTTATCATTCTTTTGACTACAGGTGGTTCTACTTCCTCCGAATTACAATACATTGTACACCTCTCCCTTTCTTTTGTACATAAGAATACTTACGATTATCCTGATAACCAATAATTTAGCAACTATAAAACCACTTCCTTTTCACAGACAAGATTCCTTTATCACAGCCCTTCCGAATGTATTTTCCTTTAAAAAGTGAAGATTTTTGTGAAAGCAAAGGACAATCTTGTGTAGGCAGAAAATCATCCTCCCATCTAGTTTACATGTGTGAATCTTATCCTCGTTTCATGAGAACATGTGAAACTTGAGTAGTTACATAACTTTCCTTTTAAGCGTCAGATTTTGATGTAGCTAGCGACTTCTCTCTTTGCTTGATGCTATTCCAATTTATCAAAATGAACATGAATACCAGTAAGCCAATGTTTCTCTACATAATCATATCAAAACACTCGCTTTAATCATTTGACACGAAGTAAAACACTATTTTCATGAAACGATTACTGGCTGACGGATGATAAACAACGGCCCATAAAATCCTAAAGGCCTTATTACAACAGATTGTACAACCGCCGGACTGAACGATGGCATTTTTCAAACTCACAATTCAAATAAAAAAGATCAACCCAGAGATAATATCGCTAAAATCGCATTTAAACTATGTTTTATCCCTGATCACAGTGGCTAGTTTTTTCGTCAAATTTTCTATGTGCTTGTAAATATCTGTAAATAAATTGTATTATAATGTAAATAGCACCAGTCTGCAAGAATCTTCAGTCTATTGAAGGAGGCAGACTTAATCAGAAGAAGAAGAAGAACGGAGTAATAACCATTGTAAAAATATGTCATGCTCTCAAACTCCCTATTTTCCCAATTATCCCTGTAGAAACGTGGAAAACTCACCTGAAACAGTAGAACCTTCTCCTGTCAATTGGCTTCGCCAAGTTAAAAGGAAGTTGAAGAATTATTTCAGACCTTTCAAAATCTCACTGAAAGCAGACTGTTCCGTAAATCCCAACATAAACATGCTTAGCTAGAAGGCGTTCAGCAAGCAAAATGTGGGGAGGGTCGCTATGTACTCGTTGATGTAAACACATAATGCGCGCAATACCTTTTTGTTGCGCCTACGTCACAATTACTTTTTGACCAATGAGAGTACGCGTGCGGCTCGCCTGCTGCAGCCGATCCAGTGTGCATGCTTGCCTGACGTAACAATTAATTTTCATATTTCAATGTTCCATTGAAACTCATCATTCCTTATATTTGACTTAACACGTGGTTCTACTTTTCTGAATTACGTCTACATAACATCGACAACTGAAATGTTTTATACGGTACTAAGAGAATTGGAGCACAGCAAAATATCATTTTAAATGGAAATCCACGCCATGTGATAAACACTGTAAAATCAGATGAATGGTACAAATCCGTTGGATCATTCCGTAACCGACTGACGGCTAGTCATTTTTGTTCAAATTTGTTATGTGCTTGTAAATATCTGTAAATACACTGTATTCTAATGTAAATAACACAATCTACAAGAATCTTTAGCCTATTGAAGGAGGCAGACTTAACCAGAAGAAGAAGAAGAATCTTAAAAGATCGGTCCAAAATAATGAAATGCGAAAACAGCAGACAGCCCTTCCGAGTGGATTTTCTTTTAATTGGTGAAGATTTGTGAGCAAGCAAAGGATAATCTTCGATAATATTAAAATCTCACCGCGTTTAATGTGCGACTCTGAGAATTATCATCGTTCATGAGAACATGTAAAACTTAAAATATTTCTTATGCCAAATTTTGATGAAATTGGAATCATTTTGTTTGCTTTAGTTTGATCCATTTATTACAATAAAGGTGACTGCAGAAGGGTGTTCATTTCATCCCTATGTGTCATCCTGATTCCCTGTCCATAGGTAGGCCTATGTGAGCGAAATATGTGCAAATTTGACTCATTTACACAGAAAGGGCTAAAATATATTTCAGTTTTACTTTCCTTATATCTTGCACGTTGAACTAAGCTTGTTGAAAACTGTTTTGGGCATATCTGGACGTTAAAAAGCTTGCAGATAGATACATCGCCTAACATAAAAGTCTGCTCAATTGAAACTGTTGGGGGGGGGGAGGATTGTACCTCATCTCCTATGGTTTTTCTACTTAAAAAATAAAAAAAAAAAAAATCCGTTTACTTCTGGACTGCCAGTACGTGCGGCTGAGGCGACACCCCCCCCCCCCACACACACACAAAAAAACCTCCATCCTTTTACTTGATATGACGTAAATATTTGTGATACCCATTACCCATTTACAATAATATGTCACAAAAATAAACTTTGAGTTTACAGAATTATAAAATAAGCAATGCTATTCATACCCCTACCATCTATTCTATCTAGACTGTGTAGACATGGTCTACAGACACAGCTGTGTTCTTAATTTCTCTTTTCTCGTTTTTCTACCATACTTCTCAGTCATCTCATTCCTTTCAACTAAACTCATGTAACTAATAGACACATTGCCCTTCATTGATGTAAAAAAAATACTCATAATTGAGTATTTTAGGAAATTGCCATGAAAAATGCAAACTCGAGCGGGACTCGATCCCACGACATCCCAAGTCCCGGTTCCCTCCCGAGTCGTATGACCACGATTTATTTTTTCTTTTTATCTTGGCGATGGCTCAAACACGGAATAATTGGTCTTTATTTACGTCGATGAACGGCAATGTGCCATCAGTTGCGATAAAAACAACTCGACGCAAGAATGATTAATTTGAATAAATTCATATTTCTACTTCTTTCCCTCATATGCCTTATTTCTCACCACCTTATCACCTCATATCTTCATTTCAAGGGAACTAGCTACGCTGTAATACACAGGGCTTCTCCCTCGTTTTCCATCATCTATTTCAACAATTTATACAATTGTAGATGTTGATTTGTATTAATGACCCCATGATTATACTTAGCCATTATTTATGCTTTGGTAATTGTTTGTCACTATTTTTACATCGATATGTAATTCTGCAAAATAAGACTACAATCTGAAAGTTGGGAAGCATCATTGATACAGCAGATAAGATAACCAAAATTGCTGCTATTTACGCAACATTTGTCATGATAAAAATCAATAAAAGCAAACCAGAAATTGTAAGTGTCAGCAAATCTTGCATCACGTAAAGGTCTTCATTGGGAATAATTTGTTGTCCCGAGTACCGACAATTTCATGCGATAACCTCATTCACAGCAGATACTTGTAATAGTTATGTTTACTTTATACTTGAGGACAAGAGACTTGAAACTTGTATAGACAAAGCGCATGTGAACACAAAGACTGAAATAGATATAATGCAGTGATAGAGATATATTACAAACACAAAGACAGAGACACACACACTAACACACACACATACACACACATATATAATATATGTATACATGTTATCTTTATTTATTTATGTATCATAAATTGACATACGCACACAGGAAAGTGGAATAAAGATGCATTTGAGAAGAGTACATATATTTCAAGAAATGGACACTTTTTTTTTTGCGGCCCTGAATTCCATACTTCCGTACTCAGTGGATGAAATTTCGGCCAAAAATAGCACAAGTTCTTCACAAAGTCCTGAAAATTACGACTCAAGAAAAAGTGTGAAAATTATTCACTCTAATTTTGGGGAAGTGGACTTCAAATATACCCCTTTCCCAAAAGTTGTATTTTAGTGCGGTGTAAAATCGCACTATAAATTCCGGACAAAATTTTCGTAATGGAATGATCAATGTCTTTTGCATCATGTCCTTGCATCAGAATCACAATTCAAACCTATGATTCACCGTACACATTCTTACCAAGTAGACGACAGAGAAAAAATCGGCAAATGAGGCTCAAATTTCATATTTTACGGTAAAATGTCTAACATGAACATTTTGAACAGTTAACGTCATAAACCGACACCTTCTTCTAAATCTGAGGTGAAATGTGAATTTGTTTGAGTTTTTACATTTTTGTGTCACCTTTATTTTCGATTTTGGTCCATACAACACTTTGTGAGGTTAGTCTACATAGTCCCACACGTACTGAATGTCATTAGCACGAAAAAATGTGCATGTCCGGAATTATCATGCTGTCCGGTACCATACCTCTATAATACAGACACAGACATAAGAGGCAGACACAGACACTGGCACAGACATTCATACAGACAGATACACAGGCAGATACACAGACACAGACAACACATACACACACATAGACACTTTTACAGACACTTTTACAGACAAATGCACAGACAGATACCCAGACACAGACAACACATACACACGCACACACAAACACAAACACACATTTCTGAAAGAGCCCTGCTGAATAACATTAGTTGAAGCTTTAATGCATTACAAAATATATGTCCATTTATTTTAACACTTAGAGCTGTGTGGACATCATTCAATCCACACTACAAAAAAATCTACATCATGATCAGTCTCAGTAGCGATATGTGAACAGGAATTAATGTACAAACCTGTGACACAAGGACCTGATTCACATTTGTAAATTAAGAGTGTTCCCTGTAGACTTCCCCTTCCATGCAAATACATGACTTGTACAGATGATCTCCCTATTGCATCATGGCCAGTCACACAGGTGAAATAGTCCTTGCAGTTGATAATTGTGACTCCAAGAACATTTCACAACATTTCAACTGTGTTTATGCAGGGCTCGACACTAACGGTGGCCCGGTGGCCCGGGGCCACCAAAAACACACGTCGGACCACCAAAATTCCAGAAATGAAGGATTTGGTGGCCTGATCGTGCCATCAAAACAGGTCGGATGTTTGCCTTTGGGCCACCAAAAATAAAAGTTAGTGTGGAGCCCTGGTTTATGATATAGGAACATGCTTTGCAATCCACTTTTACATGACTAGCAATTTCCTTGCAAATCTTACTCTCACGAATCAACACTATGATCTATCATGTTTTATTCACCATCATTAAGCCAAATGGCAATCTCAGCTCTATTCAGTTATGGACTGGTATGTCCTGCAACTTTGCCAAATGTATCAACAACAATATTTCCCAGTTTTTGAGTCTTGCAAATTGACACACTAAAGCTAATAAAGCTCAAAGCCATGTTTTCCTTTCTCATTGCAACAACGATATGAATCCATATGAATGTATCTAGAAATCCCTCTGCACCATGTAAGGCAAAACAAACTGAAGTAGGTGACAAAGAGTAACAGGCTATGTTGCTAAGAATGAGACAGGATTGAAAAGAAATGAAAATAACGGAATTATAACAGGAGAAATCCAATCTCTGGAGAAGTCTTCTCAACTTATCAGAAAAGATGGAATGTGGCAAAATCTGTTGATTTTGTGTCATCTTAACTGTCATGACAAAAAAATCCAAACTTTGTTCTGTTTTTTTCAGACATGCCTTGAGACTAGATCATGGATATGGCCACTATCAAAGCAGCTAATGGAAAAAAAAAAAAAAAGAAGAAAGGAATTTGGTATGTTTGCACTGTTTTGCTTGTCTGTTTTGTTTTTCTCTTTTTTTTTTTCTTTTTCAGGTTACGTACACCTACCACAATGTGGTTATTGTTAGGGGCAACCATTTGGTGACCAAGTTATGAATGAACTGGATTACACTAGCAACATTTCTTTGTGAACAACACAGATATGCTTTTTTTTTGGGGGGGGGTCATAATTTGTATCAATTCATCAATTTTTGCATTGTGTCATGCTTCAAGAAATGATGAAAAGAACACATTATTTGGAAAAGAAATCTGAGGACAGGTGCACATGGGACTTTCAAATATGAGAGAGATGTTGAACTTCAGAACTTAGCATCTCCACCATCAGTTTTATTATTTGGCAGATACCTCTTGAAGAGGACATTGGCACAGAGAATGCTGGGAGACCATGCCTTCATTCACTACTGTTCACATCAATTCCTGATGAAATGTTTCCTTCTTATAGGATTCACTTCGTGATGACACTGTCCTCACAGCATTGTAACACGGAAACAAATATTGACATCTAAATGCCGCATATCAAAACGTTGTTGGTGATATGTCCTGAAATGGATTTTCCTCTACTTCCGCTATTTTACTCTGAGAAAGACTGCTTTGACTTTGTTAGCCTGAAGAACTCCAAGTTGGCAACACAACATGGAGAATTCCGAAGCGGCATACAAGAGGAAGAACCCCATACTGGCAACACAAGATGAAGGACTCCACATTGGCAACACAAGATGGCGAACTCCAAATTGGCAACACAAGATGAAGAACTCCAAATTGGCAACACAAGATGAAGAACTCCAAATTGGCAACACAAGATGAAGAACTCCAAATTGGCAACACAAGATGAAGAACTCCAAATTGGCAACACAAGATGAAGAACTCCAAATTGGCAACACAAGATGAAGAACTCCAAATTGGCAACACAAGATGGAGAGTTCCAAATTGGCAATACAAAATAGAGATTGCTTTTTCCTTGTGAGCCGAGCATTGCTTTCACTGAGAGGACATATGAACCAGCATGTGCTACAGTTGTCCTCTTGATTAGTCAATGAGAATCACATGCCGTCGAGATGTCCAGCCCTCACGTCGCGCCTGAGAAATTGGTGGACAGCGGGACGATGTTGTAGCTGTACTCCTTGGAGACAGAGTTCTTGACCATCTTGGCGGCGTGCGTGAGCTGGAGGGCAGCGTCCGGATGGGAGGTTCCCGGCAGCAGCGTGCACTCACGCTCCAGGAGGCTGGAGATCCCCAGGAGCAGTTCCTGCATCCCAAACGAGAGGGCCGCTCTCCTCAACCTGTTCAGCTCCTGCAGTCACATGACACAGTCACATGATTATATTAAACAACAACAAAATGGAAAATCGCATTGCCATAAGACCAACAACATGGCACAGTAAAATGATAATCGTACAAGAATTGCACTCAGATTGTCATACCATCTGGTAACTACAATATGACACAGTGAAATGATAATGGTAATAAAAGAATGAAAATCACATCATCACAAGTACAATTTTCTTCTATTGCAACTTCACATGCAATTTGCTCAGGTTGAGATAGACTTTGAAATATCTTAATACTCTGAAAGGACCCATATGGCAGTAGTATATTAGTGCAACATTATTCTATACTTACAATGACAGCAGTACACTGAGCATCAAATTCTTAACTGTACAATCAAGCCACTACCATGTTGTTTGATCTTGCACTCTGTGTGCAGGAACCTGATTATAATTAGTTTATATTACCCTACCAGACAAGCGAGGCACTGCCTGAACATGCAACTCAAGTTTCCTGTATGATATGTATATCTCATACATGCCTATATGCAGTACCGAGAGTTTGTGGAGTTAGTTAGTTTGTTTGTTTGTTTGTCTGTTTATTTTTCTTTTTCAGAAGAGACTGAAGATGAAGTAAACTTGACTGCTCAAGTTTGGTATGTATCAGGCAATATTTCAAAGAATAGAGGATATCAAACAGTGCAAATTTAAAATCCTTCTCATTAAGATTGCAGCATAAATGTGGTCGGAAATTGAAATTTAAGCAGGTCATCAAGGTCATATTTTTGAAGAAATGGGCTAATAAAAACTACAAAATGATGTCTAGAACAAGTAACACAGAACTAATTTCATGGTCACATAGTATACTATACATAGATGACTCCCATTATAATGAAGTCCTTGGGACCAGCAGATTTCTTTTGTTAAACTGAAATTTTGTTACAGCTGAACAGAAGAATATATGAAGATATATAGACAACAATTTTGAGACCTGAATTTTTATTCTACTGTATCACAAATTTTGTTACAAGTTATAACCATGTTTATTATAACAGGAGTGCACTGTATACATTTTCATGGGGCATTTTATACATGAACATGACCTCGAACTTATGGTCAAGGCTTTGGGGTTCTTACCTTATAAAACACTGGTGTCTTGTCTGGCAGCTTTCGAGCATAACGCAAGATCTTCTGAACATCGGACTGAACATGCAAAGTATGAAAATATTTGATGTTACACATAAACATAATCTCATATATAACACAAAAACTATACATACATACACATACTACACACAGTATCTATGTTACCTCATATGTATATATCCACATTATGTATATCAAAGTGGTTTGCATGTTTTCTGTAATATAATAAGATAAATAATGAATGTTGCAAAATGTACCATAGGGTCATAAGATACAACTGCTTGGCCAACTGAAAGCTACAAGGCTGTAACTCTTATGCAAAGTGTACACAACATACGCCCTTTTGCCTCAAAGTGAGCGACAGTTACTGCAACTAAATACAGACTCAAGTTTCAATGTTTGTGAACGTCATCTCATCAGCCATAGATTATCCATAAAGAATGAAAAAGGAAAGGGGGGGGGGGGGGTAGAGGGGGAGGGAGGCAGTTAAAAGTGAGTAGATTCACTACCTGCAAATTCCCTGTCTTGATCCACACCACCGGATTCTGGGCATAGCTCCTCTTCTGAGCAGGTCTTACAGGAAAGGGTGTCTTGTTGTTGTCTCCGTATGGATTCTCATCAAATGCTGCAGGGTGGAGGATAAGGGGCTTATTTCATTACACTAATTGCCTCAGTTTCATTTCTGGTCTGACCTTGGAATGCCTTATTGAAGTCGAAGCATTTTTGTTTTAAATGCAAGATCACTAAAACTTTGCTTCCTGAAAATGAATGAATGGTACCAATTTCTCCGTCCACTGCAGTACTCCCTAATCGTAAATTTTACCACTTACGAAATAGTCTGAAAGTCTTAATTCGCAAAAAAATTAGACTCACTAAATATATGGCATATGCAGAATTAAAGGGGCATTCCAGAAGATCTATATAATTTCACATCATGTATTGCATAAATCGGCAGAGCCATGTATAGTTAGTGGAATTTATTGTGGTTCTTGAACAGATAAACCAATACTCCGAAAAACCCAAAACATAATACACTGAACAATGACAATGACATAGAAGCTCATATATTCCAGTAATGCAGCAGTGTAATTCTGTTACAATACCAACTGCTTAACAAGTTCTCCTGCGTGGACTTCATGCATGCTTTCTTCTTTTGTTCTGCTTCCTTGAGCACCCAGCCATGCATTCTTATGTGAAACTGCTATTTCATCATCCTTGTTCCTTCTGATTTGATATATATTTTGAAAACATTCTCATTCCTCATCCCAATCACTATAAATTCTGAAACTCTGTACCCAGTATGACCATTTTATAGACGTGCAAATGCAAAACTCTAAAAATCGTTTGGAGGTCTCCTTTAAAGTTATTGCGGGGAATAAGTTATTCCACCTTTGAGAATAGATTCCGGGGAATAAATCGCGTCATTTTACGTCACAAGGGCCTGATTTGCATAAGAGGCGTAATAAATCGGCGGAATAAGCAGTGTAATAAAGTTATTCCACCTTTAAAAATTCGGGCCAACATGTCTGACAGCAGTGGGAGATAGAAAGAGAGAGAGATAGGGTAGAGATAGACCTACCAAGACAGGGCCCAAGCAGACTGGTCTTCCCTAGCCAGGACAGTGGGGTGGACCCCGGCTCATACAGTGACAGCATCATGTTGGATTTCTTCTTGCTGTCGGCCCAGGAGTACAGCATGCCGTACCAGTCCTCTCTGTTGGTGAGGCGAGGATGAAAATAATCGTAAACTTTGGTATCATTTTCAATCATGAGCAAACTATCTATTGATAGCTCAGCCAAGATTTGGGAGTAGGCATCCCTCTGGTCTGTTGCCTTATTCTATATTTGTGAATTGATTCATACTTAACCAGAAGTTTCAATGGTGAGACAAACAGATGTATGAGAAAATCATGAACAATAAAGTAAATGCAAGCATGATGAGGTATTCCTAGCATTGTATCATGGGAAGATCTTCACCATACACTCCTTTCCCTATATCACAGTAGGTACTGTTGCTGTTTGCACGAGTACAGCTCAAATTCATTCATCAACACCAGTTACTTTCAATATAGTCGGGTGACAAACAGCACACATATACTGTAAACATTGATATTTTTGCCTAATTAATTTTTCACACCGAGCCGCTCAAAAACATATTCACAGCTTGCGTGAATTTTGCACAGCACAATTGTCAACCCATTCAAAATGTGCAAAGAAAATTGTGATTATTTTTCCATGGGTTTTTGGAATTCATGCTAGCCAAAGTCGCACAAAATATGCGAAAATAAGAAAATGGATGTACCGCGAAAATTTCTGCGTTTCAGTAGGAATGAAATGAACTCCACATTAAACATTTGTGACCTCCTGACCTCCTGTGATCAAGCAGTCATCTCGTTCAGGACAATGATCTTACTTCTGAGTTGTCCTGATGAAGCAGTGGTGACTGTAGTTCTTTGAGGTACTGTAAAAGTGGAAATTTTCGCGGTGTTGAAATTTTCGCGCATTTCGCGCAACCAGAAACTAGCGTGAAAATAAAAACATGCGAATATTTTTGCTTGCCATACGTTCCTGTGCGTGATGTCTTGATTCCGCGGAATTATAAAACACGCGAAACTCTTCTGACCTGGCCTAGCGCGAAAAATTAGTCGCGCGAAAATATCCACTTTTACAGTAGGTGCAATCAAGCACTATGAACTCAGAAACATTCGTGACAGGAAACTGTCCTGAACTGGAGCCGATGGCCATTTTTGTGGTATGTAACTTTTGCAAACTGCTACTTACATTCAATGCACGGCGTTGACAAAACACTTTTGCATGCATTTTCCTCTAACGAATCTTGGCTACTTGCGAAATTCGCAAAAGTTTCATGCGAACATTTCTTATTTTGCAGTGGTTGCCCAAGTAATGTGCATACAGATCTTTGGTAGCTATTCATAAACACACACAGGTGACTTAAATATGCTAGAAGTGTCAGGTTGTCCTTGAAATTTATATAGTCATGAAATAAAGAACTAAACTTGAGAGAAGAATTGTCATATGTACTCTTGATTGCAATTGTGAATCCACAGTTGAGAGTGACACCCAATGGACTAACTGATACGTACGCTATCTGCACCATGGCAACCATGTTGTTGACCTTCAGACTACCATGGAGCAGCACACAGAAGCTAGGAGCCTTGCCTTCCTCTGTGGACACCGCCGAAGTCGTCTCATCCTCACCCTTTTCTCCTCCTCCATCTTTACCTTCGCTGGATTTATCTACATGGGTCAACAATGACAGCAATAAAATGATGGGTGGGTTTCTTCCTCAACACAGGATGCAGACTGTAACTGGAATTGCATGATTGGCACCCATATGATTGTGATGTCATCACTGGCTGACAGCTGAGAACACGTGGAAACTTGAACAAACAATGGGCTTTGTTGAGAAAGACAGTCTGGCGAACATTTTTCATTTCGAAAACAAACTGAGTAATAAGAGCCAGCACTCGGTGCAGAAAAGTGCAGAAAGGTAGAGAAAAATCTCCCCCCCCCTCAAAAAAAAAAAAAAAATCTTGTGAAACATATTACAAGAAACATTTTGAACCATACACAGTAGCCATATAGTATACTATAGGTTGCTGACAATGTCAGCATGGAAATTTTGGTACTTTCTTCCTTCTGGACTGATCTTCATTCTGTGCTCTATTTCCAACGTAGAGTAAAATAGCTTCCATTACTAACTACTCGTTTGTGATAAAGTAGCTTCTGTTTTGGCACATCATCTCTATGACTCACAGATCACCACCTGTTTGACTCTACTCCTTAACCTGTTGAGGACGAGTCCCGAGTACTGTATACGCCGAATATTTCGCGAGGTTTTTATTTTTGCGAATTTCGCGAGTCAGCTGCTATTTGCGAAGTTAAAAACACGCGGAAATATTGACTCTAATGCCGATATGAATGTGACATTCGCATATACATTTCTCTGTTCAGTACAAGATTCCACGATTGCGAATTTAATCACTTGCGAAATTGTCGGGAAATCCCAATTCGCGAAAATTTAGACTCGCGAAACATGTGGCGTAAACAGTATACTCGGACAGGTGTCTTTGGGAAATGTGTGTTGTAGCAAAATCAAACCGTCCTCAACGGTTTAATACTCAAGTTAACTCAGACATGGCTGAAAGCTTCTCTTTTATGTATAATCCTGTAAACCATATCATATTTTTCAAATCCATATATTCACGTCTTGACTGATTACATGAAGATACTAACCCCTGAGATTAACTGGAATGACAAGATGTCGAGAGAATGATGGTGGGCTTGCAATGTCAACCATGTCCAGGAAGCCGAAGATGTGGAGGTCACTGCCAATCTCCTTGGAGATGACCTCCGTGTCTTTCTCCACCATCGTGGTCTTGGGGCGGGGGAATAGCTGCACTTCGGAGCTCAGGTTCCCGCAGTGGAGCGTAGTGCTGAACACGCTGTGCTGCGACTCGGCGTACTTCAGGAACATGGACTGGACGGATTTGGGCGAGAGGGGGCCCTCCACCGTGTGTAGCTGCCCACTGCCATTGGCATCCACCAGCTGCTGGTAGTGGAGCAGGGTGTGGCCCTGCTGTAGCTCAGCCTGGCTAGCGACGAGGAACACATGGAGCTCGCTGGGGAAGACAAACGGGAGGGGGTTCTTCTTTGGGTCCACCTGGACCTTCATCTCGGCAAGCATCTGACATAGGGAGCCCGCCCCAATCCCTGGGTTGCCATCGGTAACCAAGAGGACCTGTAGATGGCAGAAAATCAAATCATGCAATTGGGGGGGGGGGGGGGATTCTGTTTTGATTCTGATCTCTCAGACAGGAGACACCAACAAGTTAAAGTCTAGCTAGGTGAACTCATCCCAAAACAAGCTATTTCACCGAGCTGTAAGAATGACTACCTGGCAGTGATGACATAATGATTACGGCATGACCCTCTGTAAAAGCAGTACAACTCTAAACAGGCCCAATCTTGAGTCAATGAGCCTATACTATTATCGTATCACACATCAGTGAAATAATCACTTCCATCATTAAGATTACTTTATCAGTCCCTTCAAAACTTTTGAGATATTTAATTGTTATGAATTTTCATTAAATCTACCATCTGATGATAATAGGCTGCATGGGAATGTGTGGAGTCTAGGAGAGCTATTCAATAAGGTTTATGGTTTAATCTGATTGTTTCTTCAGAGCAATTTCAAAACAAGAACCTACCTCTTACATATTGATTCAAACCAATAAGTTTGGATTATTCTTTTGCTCTTTTTTTAGTTCAATTTCAATACCACAATATTGCATATCAAGACAACATGAAATAACCGCTTACAATATACAATTGAACCATAATTATCTGGTTGACAGTTACAGAGCATAATGAGTTGGTTTATTAAACCCTTTGTGTGCTATGAGTGCTGATTGGCACAGAAAAGCCCCATGGCATTGTACACACTGTCCAGAGTCCAAGGAACAGAAAGGGTTGAGACTCTTGCTATGAAAACAATAAAAACGAGTACAAAATATATCACCAAAGTATGTGGGGGGATTAAAGCCCATCATGGAATTGGAAAACCCTTTCTTTCATGAAAGATATTGCATATAAATCACATATAAATCATCATGCACTCTTAATGTTAAAAATAACTGTTTTGAGGCGTGCTTTTTTTTTTCTGCATGACTGCTGAAATTTCACTGAAAATGAAAATGCACATGCACATACACAAATTTGAGGCATCAACACATTACTCATCTTCATAGCTTGGAAATAATTTGGGACCCTCCCCCACCCCCCCCCCAAAAAAAAAAAAAGAAGAAGAAGAGAGATTCATATCTCATATATATAAAAATCTTGCTTATCATTTTTGCTAGACTTGTTTTGGGAGATTCTGAATTGCTAGCATACAGTGCTCAAGCTGGAACATTTCCCTGCAACGAACAGTAAAGTAATCATCAGGAGGGAGATGAGCTTGTAGCCACTAGCTGCATCAGACAGGTGACCACTACACTCAGGGTCTTCGTTACCTCGTTTCTCATGTAACACAAGTGGCCATTATAGACAGGTAGACAAGTCTGACTGTATCTTTTGTTCCATTTGCACCAAGTTCCTCGTGGCCACGGCAGCCCCATTTGCTTGAAATGTAGTGCCCTTGAGGTAGGTAAGAAATTCTCCTTCTCCCCCCTTCATATTCTAGTCTTGTTCATTCTAACTGAACATGTAGCTATCAGATGCCATTTTAATGGCATCTGGCATGGCTAGACTACACACATTCCCCGTCGCGTTCCACTATGAACTGCCTCCGGGTTTTGTTACTGCCTATTACCAGTACATGCTGCCATGTTTTGTGGCACTCACCCCGTTTTATTACAACATACTATGTTTTCTCATCAGCACCAGGGAATAATTTTCCTGGTATCACATAGCAATTTGCTATGCATTTTGGTATGACTGCTATACAAAATGTAATTTGCATAGCAGTTTCATTACATAGATTCGTATACCATTTTGTTGAAAATGTATGTCCATCAACAAAATTGCTATTCAATTTTGAGAAGGAAAATTATTCCCTGAGCACTGTGACTGCTGTGGCAAATTTTTTGACAGTTTAAACATCTGACACCGCATCTACAGCAATCATGGCCCATCATTTTTGTCCATCCTGTCTCTCCATGTTGTCTCTCATCCATTCTGTTCTGCATACGGTGGCCTGAAATGTGATTGCCCTGACCACTGGGGACATGGCGAAAACATAGCATGAACAGCTGGTTCAATGCTAGAAGTGTTAACTGGGGGACATTTCATGAAGTGTTTTGGTCGGATATTTTTCTGACAAGCTGTTGTGAGCTACTGAAATCCTTGCATCTGATTGGCTGAGAGCAAATTTGTCCAACCAATATGTCAGACAAAACACTTCATGAAATGCCTCCCAGGAATGGCTGGAGGCAGCGTTACCTGTATTGGAGTAATGGACCCCCACTCTTCCATGACGTACGTATTGAGTGATGTCAGGACGGTGTCCAGCAGCGTCTTGTCATACGTGTCGACAGACTGCACAGCTCTCTGGTGGAAAAGAGAATGGATACTGCCATGTGTAAAGCTGTGCAGAAGACGGATTTTGTGGTCTTTTAATTTGTGTTTAACATTAGTTATTTTGGTGATATGTTTCAAGGATATTTAACAATGGGGAAAAATTTAATCTTGAATACGTCTTTTCCTAATGTAAGACAGATACAGTTATGACTTAGCATTCTATTATTAACAGTACATAACAGTGATTATGATCATTATATGTATATCAACACTGGATACTTTGACATGATGCAAACATATCAAATCTACCAAGATCCTAGACTGCATATGACTGCAACATGACTGATAATGATATTCCTGCCAAGTTCTTGCCTGCACTATCTACAATTTGGTCACACACACATATCTACAATATACAATATTGAGTTGTTTTACCTTGCATGCAATATTTTGACAAGTAAATGGTGCACATACAGTTGTACAAGTACAGTGTAAGAATGATAAAGAACTAATTGTGACTCACAAAGACAGTAAAATACCAATAATCTAAATCTCGTCTTAAACTCGACATCAACGCGAACAACATAGTCTGCTTCACGGGAGATCACTTTTAGACTGGTTTTGGCCTTGATTAAGCCGTAAAGCGCTGTGTGGGCTTAATACATCATTCTATAGCTGTAGACAAGTTTCAGCAGCATTTGTCTGATGCAGCAGCCAACCAAGCAATAGTAGGAACTTTTCGATTTCAACCTCCTGGGCGTGGACGCCGAGGTAACAAAGTCATTTTAAAGAACTACCCATGCTCCAGGTTCTCCGGCACGTCCAATACAAGAATCGCAAATGCATCTTCCAAGGATTCCACGTCCCCCTAGATTCAGGATGTGAGTGACGTTATTGCTTGGCGCACCAATTGTCAGCCCGTGGGAAGGGACAGGGCCATGACATTGTGAACGGCGTGCATTGAAAATCGTAGTGGGTGATGACACCGCAGACGTAACAAGTGGACTACAACAATTTGGAATCGCTCTTGTACCAAGAAAGACGTCCATGTCCACACATTCGAAAAGTCCCTAGTATTAAATCTGGTTGATCTGCCTCAGCACACCACTGGGTGGTGGTTGTGCACACTTTGACTGTCAAGTGGATACCTCATAATCAATATTGGTTCCTGGTCATGTTAGACTGGTCATCGCTTTGTATGTGTTTTGAGCTCCACATTTATTTATCATTATAATTATTATTTTTTTTTATTTCTATTTTTTGCCGGGAACTTCCTTTCTGGGTGCTTTGGACAGGCGATTGTTATGGACAGGTGGTCACTAGAGCAGGTTTGACAATCTTTAATACTAAATAATTATATGGTTAGAAGCATCCTAGTATTTGTGTGAGTTTATTCCATTTCTCTGACCTTGCTGATCTTAGACAAAATTAGATGACAAATCAAGGAATACACAAATTGGCAGCATTGCACTAAGAGGCCTACTGCTTGATAAAAAAATAAAAAAAAAAAATAAAAATCTCTTTGATACTCAGGTCCAGATTTTTTTTCTTCTAAAGCATGTCATCATTTCTTTGTTGGTTGGGGCTTAAAAAAGGAGTAAAACCAAGCAGAGAGAGCATCATTAAAAAGTATGGACACAGACTACTTTGTGTGAGGTTATAAAACTGGTAATTTTAAAGGGGATGGCTAGTAACTGATCAGTGGGAATCAGTGGGAATGCTGGGTGATGACTGTTCGAATTCTTGTGGGATTCATTTAAGAGTACATAATATATCTATTGTTGTGTGAAAATTATTTGCTTCAAAACGGTCTCATATTCAAATAATGTGCAGTTTAATGCCCTGTCACTGTACAGGCATGCTAATTAAACTGCACATTACTTGAATATGAGACCGTTCTGAAGCAAATAATTTTCACACAACAATAGATATATAATGTACTCTTAAATGAATCCCACAAGGATTGGAACAATCATCCCCCAACATTCCCACTGATTCCCACTGATCAGTTACTAGCCATCCCCTTTAAAGGGATGGTACAGTTTTAGTTGAGATGAGATGGGTCCCACCTTTTATTAGAACCTCTTTGTTTTTGGATATCTCAGCCATTATTTCAAAACCAATTTTCATCAAATAAACTTTGAATTAATATTAGAATTGTATGCTCTTTCTCATCATCTCACATAAAGTTGGAATCTGAGTAAATGAGTAAGCCCATCTCAACCAAAAGTATACCATCCCTTGAAGGTTTACTGCCATCACAAAATTACACACCACATCATTAGCTAATAACCTCAAAATGAGGCAGACACACCCTATTTTTCTCTCTCTATGAGTCTTTCTCGATGATAAAACTGGGGGAGAACACATGATGAAGCCAGGATATGGTACAGACTTTCAATAGCAATGATGACAGAGCCACCCTAACTTTGCGTCGTTAAACAAGTTTATGCCACAGTTCTAAAAGAAAAGGGAATGGGATTACCGTTACTTCGTGCGCTCTACGTCATTGGGATTAACTCATACAATACATTACACCCATACATGAGCAGAAATGATGACATTGCCATCCTAACTTTGCATTGTTTGATGATTTTATGCCACAGTTCTAAGCAAAAAGGAGAAGGATGGAACCCCGTTTTCTTTGCTCAATTTTCCACCAAAAAGGAGAAGGATAACTTATGCAGTCTACATCCCAGGGATAAACTCGTACAATGCACTACTGCCTAAACATCAATATTTCAAACTCTTTTATGAGCCAGAGAAAGCTCTGGTCTAAAGGTTTAATAGAAATAAGTGGCTCTGTATCAAAAAGCTGAAATATAATGGAAAACACACACAATGCAGCTTCCTGTAGAACAGTCTGTTAAAAGAGTGTTCAAACAATGACATAGCCATTCTAACTTTGCGTCGTTAAATGATTTTATGCCATAGTAATAAAGAAAAAGGAGAGGAATGGCATAATGCAGTCCACATCATAGGGATTAACTCGTAAAATGCACCACAGCTAAACATCAACATTTCAAACTCTTTTATGAGCCAGAGAAAGCACTGGTCTAAAGGTTTAATAGAAATAAGTGGCTCTGTATCAAAAAGCTGAAATATAATGGAAAACACACACAATGCAGCTTCCTGTGGAACAGTCTGTTAAAAGAGCGTTCAAACAACTGTAAAAAAGCTGTTATTTTCGTGAAGGTTTAATTTTCACAAATTTTATGAATCACTGTTCAGCTGCGAATTTAGCAACATGCGAAAATATCACAAACAGACAGGCCTTAGTGCATTTACGATGTAGCCTCAGTGCCAAATTGCCAAAAACAACATCTCCTCAAAATGTCTGTGGCCTCCCTGTTCACAAAAATACCTGTTCGTGAAAATAACAGCATTTCAATATCTGAAGTCTATCCCTTGCACCTTAATAAACCTCAAGCCCTTTCTATCTTGACTGGCATTTCATGTACAGGTAGTACTGATATAGAAAATGAATAAGATTGAAAGGTGAACATCCATTCAATCCTTGGTCACACCAAAGTCGGGTTGTTAACTTGCCATAATAAATCATGATATTTTGAACCGTTCAGAAAGACGTTTCAAGGATCCTTGTGTGAAATCATTACCTAACACTACGTCAGCTCTTTATTGATCACCTGTGGTGGTCAAGCTCTTTACACCCAATTAAAGTCATGGTAGAGAATTTATACCTTCAGCTCGTTGTGGTCTCGTGTGAATGGGACAAGAACTTCGTAGAGGGAAGAGAAGACAACCAGAGAGCAGAATTCCATGCGATCGTTGGCGGTGATGTAATCAAACATGGAGCAGAGAGAGGTTTGGGCCACTGAGCGCCGCGTCTCAGTGCTGGATGCGTCTGCCGATGAAGTCGTCAGCGGCCGCATCATGGACAGCGATGCATCAAGGATGACAACTGTCGGCATGGCGATGGGATGCAGTGACTATTCGCTCAGGGCATAGACTGAAAGAAAAAAGATGAACTCAATGTAAGCAAAACAGATAACCTTTACAATGTAGTGTTCCTGACATGTATTGTACAATACATCCTTTCTCCTTTATAGTTCATATGACATGCTGTAGCTTCACAGCAGATCACTATCACAGAAAACTCCTCCCATTTACAAAGAATGTATAGAATGTACTCGACTACCATTTAGGCCTGGTATCACAATAAACTTGCAATCACTTCTACGTGTGCACAGATGCTCATTGTGGACAATCACACCACCAAGTTAGCATTGATTTCCATACTACATTTGATGAAATAAATGGCAGGCCCTATCCCGGGGTACCACAATAAAATCAGCCATTTTGTTGAATTATTAATTTTTTTAAAAAGGTTGTACCCTGGGTGCTAAAAAGAGGAAATTATTTTGGTGCTGGAGCCAGCACGTGCTAGCCACTGCACTGCACTGCACTGAAGCTCACGCTGGTGGTATCACAGCATGTCATGCACGCTTAGTATAACATGCAGTGGCATGGGAATGACTATGTACACGCACACACAGTGCATGCATTTTTCTCTGGCTGTCCTCAAGTGGACGAGAGGTGGCGCTACACAACGCAGCAACCCGGGGTACTACGGTACCCCAGGGTAACGCGTGATGCATCATTTGTATTGATATTCAGGAGTTCACCATGAGCCATTCAGCCATCATGAGACATGGGTGTTCTTTCATGAGTTTGTTGTGGATGGTGCCTCAAATCTTCACAGCTGAGGGACGATTAGTACTGGAAAATCAGATCTATGGAACCTGCCTCAATATTCACGGTCATGCAGATCGAGATCCCTCTTAGACTTAGGAATCACAGACTTCCCACGTCAGCACTGATCCTTTCACGCCTCCGCATCACCTGTCCGACAATGCTTTGGAATCATGGGTGACAATGCGCATCTAAAACCCCTATTCATGGCAGGACTAGTTTTCCTGATCCAGAACACTTCTTTGACTTTCCCTTGGCCAGAAGCAGGTTTGAGAAAGAGTCAATGTTACTAGGTATAGTAAAATAAAGCAAATCATTCACCTTGAAAAAAGTCCATGGGGGTGGACAAAAGCTAGCCAGTCAAATACATGTATAAAGGTTGGTTGAAGCTTTGTGTGGTTGTGAGAAAGACAGAGGCAAACTAAAATTTCAAACTTCTCCCTATTAACTCTTTATGTGCCATGGTGTACACCCCTAGTGTGCCACATTATTCTGAGAAACCAAAGCAGTTATTCTTTGAGAAAACATTCTGTTTTTTTCAAATCTATGTACCTCTAATACACTTGAACTGTTAAAAGCTGGACATATGGTGTGCAAAGTTGTAGAGAAAATGCCAAGCATTGCTTTGACATAAATTGTATGACAAATCTATGATTGCTTTTCTTTCAAATGGCCTGTAGCTACATTACTGTAAATGCGTGACTTTTGGACACAAAAGAGTGACAGAAACTAAGAATTTATACGCAAATCTAGTAGGGAACACTGCATGCTGGTCAATCACCACATAAAAATGCAAACTACATGTGAGAGGAACGGAATCGTAAGAAATGCTTTCATTGTACAGTGGCATTTGGCGATTTATCGATCGATTTGGGCGGGTTTGTGCGTTTAAGCAGAATATGCAAAGTTGGCACGCCGTTGACTGAGTCGGGCGTGCGAACGTGGCACATAAAGAGTTAAAGTCACTTTTGCCAAACAGGCACAAGTCTGAAAGCATTTTCATTAATGCAGGAATAGGTGTGACGTCCGAAGCCTTTGCATTCAGGCTGGTCTCAGTTAGTGTGACATGAGAAATTTCGTGAAAACTTGGGAAACTTTGAAGTTTCATGACTTCTATTATTTCTATGGCCTGATTTTCATGAAACATCCACTACTTTTAATTTGTCTGCTCTCCATTCTTCTATCAATGACAACTTGAACGTGGGGTCACATGGCACTTCAAGAATCAAGTTACAACTGTGCTTCATACGGGGTTAGGGTAGAATGACACGGCTGTCATATGATATATATCAAGTTGATATGTCGTTGCTGCTTCACAGAGAGTTTCTCACAGAATTGAGAGATCTTGTAGCCCTCATTACAAAGCTTCGTTTGGGATTGAGCATGACAGAAATATTGCATCTGCCAACATTGACAACATAACATACTTTGGAGAGATCCCAATCCCAATACGTAAAAACTTCCTTATTCTATGATCGGGATAAATGCATTACAGGACTCCCTTGCTTTTCGCAAGACAACTGGCTGGCTGGGAGATGACTGAACGTAATGAAAGTTGACTAATAGGTTCACGGGACATAATTATTCATTCCTTCCTGCCAATCTCGGCCAGAGTTTGATCATAGTTTTGTTACAGGATAGTGTGATGCACACAGTCCCAGCTGTGGGCAGGTATAAATAACATCCCCCACCTTTACAGGGAAAGAGGAAGAATCTATTTGAATCCTTCACGGCCCACGCTTGCATGCATCCTGTACATCTAGATCTTGATTCAGAAAACTCTCAAGACGGGATAGAGTATGACATAGTTGAGCACTATGCTTCAATCTTGGCCATGGGAGTCAATGAGTGCCTAATATTAGACATGTGAAAGCACAAAAAAACTGTGCAGAACTGCTCAGCAGCCTATTTTTGCTTTTCTTTTCCTTGTTTTTTGTTGTTTTTTTCGCAGTTGCCAACATCACTAGCAATGCCAGCTATCCCCTTTACGTCACAATGATTCACATCTGCCTGATATAGCACACACAGTCTGCTTTCAAGACCCTACTTGTTGCTTTAATTTCCTGTCTCCATGAGGCCCAAGAGTCATTTAGCACTGATTTCCTTATCTGGGACTCTTCAGTAAAGTTTTCCAATGATACATAGTTTATTTAACTTTATTCCCCCCAAAAGCAACCACACAATTTAAAGGGTGTGTACAGTTCTGGTCGAGGTGAGGATTTAGCTTTTAACGTTTTGCGAGATATTCAGAAACCACTCTATGAGATGTCAAAGAGCATACAATTCTAAGGGGTATCAAAAGTTTATTTGATGAATATCGGTTTTGAAATGGCCGAGATATCCAAAAACAAGGTGAACACAAAGACATCCCAATAAAAGGCGTGGCCTTAGTCTTTCATTATTATCACTTTTTTGGATATCTTAGCCATTTGAAAACCAATTTTCATCAAATAAACGTTGAAACCTTCTTAAAATTACATGCTCTTTCATATTTCATAAGAGGTTTCTCATTATCTCATTTAGGAATGTTCTAAACATGAATCCCCACCTCAACCAGTACTGAACAATTCCTTTAAATCACTCAACAGATAAAACATCCTTTTGACAAAAATTGTCTTTGAACTCTGAATTCAGTTCTGCATGCAAGAATTCATATATTTCACTACAGCAAGTCAACTCAAATCATGCTTGAATAAAGAGCCAAATTTCTAGGCTCAAAAGACTTAAATCGAAAAGTGGAGCAAGAATTATAGTTAAGAAGTCGGAAAGATTTATGCACAACTTCAAACTCTGAACAAATAAACACCTTTAAAGAATAACTTTGTTCAGCCACATTACTAAAAAAACAAAAAACAAAACTGTCACTTTTTCCCCTTGGCTAACACGACTGTAATGTTTTCCAAGTAATGTGATAGAGGGACACACATACTTATTTCTATGCTTTAACTTGCTGTGTAATTATTAGACAACCCGGTACAACTAAACTGTGCAGAAACATGCACTTACAGACCTGATCTTACAGACCTGATCTTACATGCTTTTCTTGACCCAATCTAAACACCAAATGTGACCCTGCATCACAAAAAAACAAAAAAAGTCGCCAGATTTAAATTTCTAGATAAGGGCAGATTCTGAAAGAGCAGACTCTAAGCTTGAAAATGATGAATAACTCAATTCAAATGGACTCTCCTAACCTATCTAAATATCTGAAAAAAAAAAGTAACACACACTCTGGAAAAAAAAAAGTGAACTGAGAAAAGAGGCTATGAAGTACAGGATCTATTAAAGTGCTTAATCTTTACCAAGCCGTGATAGCTTTGCGATGAATGGGATACAAACAGGATGTATACCACAATAGCAACAACAATGAAGGGATTATTAAATTAAGCTGAAAGAGAGCATGCTCTATTAACACATTATGTCCATGATTATTACCAGCTTCCAAAGCAGTAGCATTATCCTTTCAGAAATTATTAAAGTTGAAAGTGAAGTGTACGGGACTTTTAAGAAATGAAAGGGGCCTCTAAACGACATACCTTATCACACTACTCTACAGAAAAGGGTTACAGAAAAACTGCTGAGAACACACTATCCCATTCGTTTTATGACCCCAAACTTTAGGAATGATGTAGAAGAAGAATAGCCCTTTCACAAAATGTGAAAAATTCAAGATTGACTAGGTTGACCTATTTCACATTTTTTGAGTCCTCACGTAAAATCATGTGGTGCGACTTTTTGTTAGTTTTGTGATGCACGGTCACAAATGGTCCCTCCCTCACATGTACACATTATCACTGCAATATGACAGATGAAACTGTCTCATGTGCATGCGTATGTTTGAATGCATGGGCATATAAAAACATTAATCGTAAGGCCCGTTTAAAATACTGATCTTGAAACGCGATATGAAAACTGCAAATTCTCACACGTAGACTGTGCACACAGAAGAATTACAAGCACTGGGACCCACAGAGTGACGCAATACTCTGTCCATCTTGACTTTTGACTGAAAAACCTTGTGATGATTTGCTTCGCATAGTGTGTGTGTGTGTGAATAGGATGCGAATATCGAATTTTGCATCACTATCCGAATCAGACCGATGACTTCTGTGTGTTGATGGGCCAACTGAGATCTTAGTACCAGACAAGATGACTGATAGCCATTGTCTTGAGGGGGCATTATAATTGTCCTTTAGAGGTGGTTGCGATTAATCTCAGTCTCCACTCGTTGGGACATCCAATAATGAGGAACGATGACAGCGATAGCAGCCGTCCCAGGTTGTGAAAGCCACGTGAGCAATGCGCACGTGTGTGCATGTGTCTGTTTGAATGCACAGTGCGAATACTAGCCTATGTCAAAGACACTGACTGCTGATGGCAAATCTCACCACGTCATTGGCTGAAGTCATTAAATTAGTGAATTCGATATGAGCAGTGAACTTGTTCAACGTTCTCAAGGCCCATAAATAATAAAAACATTCATGCATTTTGAAAGATGCATATCACACTGTTATTTTCTTAATTTCATTTTGAGTTCATGACAAAGAATACTGTATTTCATTTGTTTTTTTCTTAATATCACTCTGTTTTTACAGTTGAACCTCTCGTATCCGGACAAGTCGGGACCGGGGCTCATCCGTATAAGGGATTTGGCCGGATACGGGAGACTCAATGCTTTATACATGTACATATACATACACATGTACTGATGTAGCCCATTATAGCACCACATGTAGTAATGTGTATACTGCAACCTTTTCATTGTTACACTCAGTAACAGACCCAAAAATAGAGGTGTATGCTAATGTTGGAAGTAATATGTAATTCATGTGTGTTTGTGTAGGAGTTCTCGAGGAGTTGACAATCCCCTTTTCCTCCCGTAATTATTAAAAAAAAAAAAAAAAAAAATCATGGCGAGATTGCGTCCGTATAATGGGGAGATCCGGATAAAGGGAGGCCTGATAAGAGAGGTCCAACTGTGTATATATATATATATATATATATATATATATATATATATATATATGCAAGCAAAAGAAAGAAAAAAGATTTTTTTTTCTCCTTTATTGTTGATGACACTGAAATATCTTCAGTTCAATGCTCAGCTTTGGCTCTTTTCCCTTGCCATTGTCAGTGCTAACACCAGCACAAGAGCCTTTGAAAAAGCCAGTGTGAACACAGAGAACATTACACTTAACTGTTATGTGTATGTGTGTGTGTGTGTGTTTCTGCCTGTCTGTCTCGGTGCTAAGACACACGTAATTTGTCTCTTGTCGCTTTGCATATATGTATTCTGTGCTCCCGCTCACAAAGCCTTTGTCATGTTGTTGTGACAAACCCGATTGTCTTCGTAGAGCCACACCCAACGGGATTGATCAAATCCTGAACACAGTGATGTCAATGCAAAATGATTAGTCACAAGAGACAAACTCACTGCAGGGAAACAAGCAAACAAACTTGGCTCAGGTGGAACCAATTTCCTTGCTGCAGGCAACAAAATAATACTGTGTGATGTACACACAATGAGTAAATGTAGATGGCAGTACAGTTGTATAATATAAACACAACTAGAAATGTCGCTACGGCGACTGGTGTATGCCTCCACCATAATGCATGGTTCTCCTAATAGGTCTATAGTACAATGTCTTGACAATGTGTGATGACAGTTTCACACAATTGGCAAAATATTAAAATGACAGGTTTGCCACACGTGCTGAATGTTCACTTTCGTAGAACTAGGTTCAATTGGATGAATGATTAAAATGTCAGAGTGCAGGTATTTGGGGGAACTGATGATTTTTACTTGGCTTTTGACCCTTTTATAAGTTTATGCATTGAGTAATTTTCAAGGTATTGAGAAAAAGTATAATTTCAGTATCAATTGGTAGAATAGTATTATCTAAACCTGGCCTTTGACCTTTGACCTCACAGTTCCAAAGAGAATCACTGTTAGGTAGAACATGCATAAATATGTAAGTTTCATGATAATACCTCGAGTTACTTTTGAGATATGGAGGAAGAAGTGCAATTTAGCACTTTCACTTGACCTTTGACCTTTTGGCAAGAAACTTCCCACAGAATATATATTGGGTTATACATGCATACATTAAGTTAAAAAAATCCTTCAGGCACTGCATAAATATAAAGAAAGTAGTGATATTTTGAGGAGTTGACCTTGACCTTTGACCCCCTGACCTTTGACCCATGACCCCAACTTCCCTAGATAATCACTGCCCATCGGTACATGCATATATATACTAAGTTCCATGAAGATACCTTGAACCATTTGTGAGATATGGAGAAAAACATGAAATTTCAACCTTTTTTTCACAAAATAACCTGTGACCTTTGACCTTTGACCCCATGACCCTAATATCCAAACAAAGTATCATCCCCCCCAGGATATACCCTCATACCAAGTTTGATGCAAAACCACCACACGGTTCTTGAGATATCGACAAAAACAAAACGGGACGGACGTACGGACGACCCGAAAACATAATGCCTCCGGCCACTTCGTTGGCGGAGGCATAAAAATACTTACTATCGGTATATGCACACTTAAGACAATAAAGTGAATTTTTCTTTCTTTCAGTTATTACCTTATATACACGGTATGAAAACATACAAAATACACATACACATACACATACACACACACACATAGCTATGTGTGTGTGTATATATATATTGTTGCTTTAGAAAAATGTACAGGAAATATTGTCAGACAAAAACTGAAGGACATTTTATCATAACCACAAAGACTTCACATAACAATATCACTTGCTGACAATAGTTGTCATCCTTAATGGTATAGAAATTCAAGTTTAGTAATAAGAAATGAAAGAAATTTGTTATCCCAGAACAGTTTCTTCTTTTTCTCTTGGTGTTCATAATGATATAGGTCATGGATACAATCTTATTCATGGAGAGTAAAAGAAAAAAGAAGAAAACCTCAATATCAGGTTTACTTGATCATTTGAGGAAGAGGAAGGGGATAAGATTCGAACATCTCATTTTTTGCTTGGAATTGCAGCTGTTGTACTGAAAATATCAAACAACATCGTGAATATAGATATTGCTTCACATACACACACACACACACACACACAAACACACTTACAACTCACGAAAGGGACGATACACTATGTCAACAACAATGCCAAATGCTCACCTTACGACAGAAATGATGTGCTCTGCACATCGTGGCTTGGGCTGACGTAAACGGACATGTAATTTGAGAATAAACGATGGGGCTCATTGTCCCATTTGTGATAAACTCTAGCTGGTGTGATGCAAGAGATCAAATGCAAAGCTAGATTTGGCCGATGTCCAATGTCCGCTTACCTTCCCTGCCCTATATTCATTTCTGACTCTTTTCTCCTTCCAATCTGGTTTCTAATCACGGAGTACAAGCATTATCTCCGAAACTATTCTGCGGGAGACCGACAGCTTCGACGGATTAGAAATTTGAGTGACACAGACGAATGCCCCGCGCCTCGCGCAATGAGCATATGCAGTGACCAGTGAAGGGCGAGGATCAAACCAGCAATGCCAGGCACCTGCAATCCATAACAGGTTTAAATCAACAGCTGATGATGAACGGGGTCTGTCTCAAAGCCTACACCTACTCACAGCTCATGACGTGAGTAAACCCAAATTCTACGTATACCCCCACTCTCCTCCCCCCCCCCCCACCCCCACCTTGGAGAGATCTCTTAGATCATGTATCTACGTACTCTCCCCAAATTGATGATTTCCCCTCGCCAAATCCTGTAGGTCAGCATGATAAAATGTCAGCCGGAGGGGTACTTCCTACCATACCCCTACACACAGGACCTGCTGGTGGGGGTGATCCGCACTCGTGTCCTTATCACTCGCCGCCACGCACGGGTTACCCTCCCCGCACTAGAGGGTGGAGCGTTCTGTGGACACTAATTAGGCATGATTAATCATGCTGAAGGTTTTGCTGTTGTTCTCGTAATTTCCCCTTTGCCCGACGAGCTTGAAGTTTTACGAACACGCACAAAGGCACACTCTCCTTTGTTGGCTATCACAAGTTTATAGGGGGTAACCCTGTACAACAATATACCGGCCAGAATGTGCCGCGAGAAACTGTGAATATGTCGGAAAACCATGTTCACCAAAATGTTACCATCAGTGTAAGCTTCTGAGGAGAGAAATACCAAAGTTCAAATGTCTGTGACAGGAGCACAGCCCTGTGATAGCTTCAGACAAAGTGAAGTTCTTGATCTGGTGAAAGAATAATACGGCTTGTCACAACGAACAGGACCGGGAAATTTTCCTTCAGTTGAATTTACGTCTGCTCCAAGACAGGATCTTGTGGACACTTTTGGACACTTCTCAAGAGAATAAGGAAATATTCCTCAAGGTAAGCTATTGAACACTTTATGAAATGTTCACATCATTCGCTGATATGTTGATTATTTGTGGCCCATAGTATACGATGTCTGTTGATGATCTGTGCCGGTTTTTTTTTTTTCCAATTTGAAACATACATACAGTGTTAATAAGGGATCAAACTTCTGATATACTAGTAGTACTCTCTTATTACAAGTAAACCTACAATGCTACAATAAGGGTGTGGAGTTAAAAGCTACATTTGTGTTAAGACGGAATCACAGGAGCAGTAGCAAACTATCGTCATTATGAAAAGTTGAAAAGAAAAGTTTATATGGTGGTTCCCTCAGTAATTTAATAACAGCTTTAAAGAAAAAAATAAACATAAAAAAACCCAGTTAAAATACCCAACAGGCCCATCTCTGTCAAGGGAGCATATGAAAACTAATTTGATACTTGATAGTCATCCTTTGATGAGTCATGAACACTAACTTGTTGTTGTTCATTAGTTCCTGGATATGTCATTGAAATGACTTAAGTGTCACACATACATTGTAGTTACAACTGATTTTTTTTTTCCATTAAAAAAAAGCATAGAATTTAGACAAAATATTTTGAAAGGAATAAAATGTATGTATGTCTTGAACTATGACATTATTTTATCATTAAG
Source organism: Diadema setosum (assembly GCF_964275005.1). Classification (NCBI taxonomy): domain Eukaryota; kingdom Metazoa; phylum Echinodermata; class Echinoidea; order Diadematoida; family Diadematidae; genus Diadema; species Diadema setosum. The sequence continues at coordinate 23,880,798 of NC_092691.1, forward strand.
TGGTGTATAAATTGAAATGTTTTATCAAATTTTGTTGAAATATCTGATTTGTGTATTTCAGTGGGAATAGTCTGGACATAAGCAAAGAATGTTTTGAGCCTTTACCGTTTACAACCTTCCTCTCATTTTCATGAATCAAAATATTAGATGAATTTGGAATAAACGGAAATTATCAAATTTTGATACAGCTGAGAAGTCTTTGATTACAGCAATTCTTTAATATTCTCCCAAAAGTTTTCAAATTAGCTTAAATAGAAACAAATTTATGACCATGTCTCCAAGTGTTCATGTTCATCAGAGAGTTTATCAAATACTGCATAAGCACAGCATACATTGTAGGCTGGGCAAGTATGTGTATAAGGACAAACAATGCACCCTTATCCATAAACTCAATTGTAGCAGGGAGGTGGCCCTTACCCCACTCCCCCGACTGAATATTCATAGGGTTTGATTCCTGTCTGGGCATTGGCAAGGTTGCAAAAACCTCGTCATAAACTTGATAACCTGTTGAACTGATTGACATCCATTCATATCGGTAACGTTACATCACAGATCCGACTTGATACATATCCCACTTAGAGGAATACTGTTACCAACAACAAAACAGATATGACACATTTGATTTAATGAATGAGTGATGCCAATGACTACAGCGCAACAATACAACAATAGCAACCTTCACGTCAAGATGCTTATCAGCTTGGCTCACGCTATTGCTTATTCCTGGTTGACTTTAACCCTCTTCAATGCCGACAACATGACATTTTCTTGGATCTCGGACTATTTGAACACATTTTGCTTCTATGACTTTGGCCCAAATTCACAAAGGTGATACAATTGAAACCAACGTTTAAACCATGGTTTATGCAAATTTCTTCTGCGTAAATATGACTGACAGATTGCGTACGCCAACAGACATCCAGTAGCAAATGCCCATTGATACATGCATGTCAAAGGTGCGCCTATTTCACGCTAATTTCAGACCATGGTACAATTTTGTACCATGGTCTAAGTTTAAACTACCTTCGTGAATTCAGGCCATAATGTCCACATACAGTAACTAGACTACTGCCTTGTTGTTGTTGTTGGTGGGTCTTTCTTTTTTTTTTTTGGGGCATTACAATGACTTTTACTTTGTTCCAGAGTTATTGTTCTCGAGACCTACCAATGCATGTGAACTAACTTTAGCGCAAGGGAGGAATCTGCAATTAGCTTTCATCAGATAAAGCTGTCAAAAATGTTTTCTCCACTTTCCCTGTGTCCATTGATGGATTGTTTTCTGCTTGTTTTAAATACATCACTAGAAAAATCTACATGATGTAGTTGGCACATATAATGGATATTACTGATACAAGATCTACATAGATTAGAATGCTGACATTTGAAGTGATTGTCTGCTGCCCAAACTAAGCATGCAATCTCTTTTAGCACTGTCTCTTGACAGTTCTATTATTAATCTAAGGGTCTTTATAGTTGCCTGTAATTCTGAGCGATTATTGTTTTGTGTAATCATTTTCACAAACATCAGTGATTCAGGGACATTGTAAAATATCCCCTGTAAATACCCTCTCAAAAAAAAAAACCAACAACAACAACAACAAACAAACAAAACAAAAAACAAAAAGAAGAGGGAAATAACAAAGAGAAAGGCAAAGGATAACTAGAAATGTCGCTTTGGCGACTGGTATGCCTCCGCCATAATGCATGATTTTCCCAATAGGTCTAGATAGTACATGTGGACAATGTGTGATTACATTTTCACAAAATTGGCAAAATATTGAAATGACAAGTTTGTCACAAATGTGTTGAATGTTCACCTTCCTTGACCTAGGTTTAATTGGATGAATAGGCGAGCATGTATCTAGGGATTTAAGGACTTTAACTCGACTTTGACCCATTCATACATTTAGGCACTGAGGAATTTTCAAGGTACAGGTGTGGAGAAAAAGTGCAATTTTTGAATTGAATAGTAAATTGTTACCATTTTCATTTGGCCCTTGACCCTAAAATTCATAAGATAATTACTTTCAGGTAGAACATGCATAATATGTACTAAGTTTCAAGGTAACTTGAGCCACTTCCGAGATATGGAGGAAAAAGTTAGTTCAGCACTTTCACTTGATCTTTGACCTTTTGACCTTTGAGGCAAAAAAAAGAAGAAAAAAAAAAACTTTCCAGAGAATTTCGATTAGGTTACACATGTATGCATACACCAAGTGTAATAAAAAAAAAATAACCCTGCTGGCATTGCATGATAGGAGGGAAATAGTAAAATTTTGAAGTGTTGCACTTGACCTTTGACCCCTGACCTTTGACCCCATGAACCCTACATTCTCTAGATAATCACTTCCAGTCAGTATATGCATATACTATGTTCCATGAAGATACCTTGAACAATTTTCCAAGGTATGGAGAAAAAAAAAGAAGTTTTAATATTTTTACTTGACCTTTTGACCTTTGACCTTTGACTTCATGACCCAAACTTTCACCAGAGAATCTTAATTGGGTAATACATGTATACACTAAGTTTCAAGAAAATATCTTCAGGCATTCAATAGATATGGTGGAAATGGTAAAATTTTATGTATTTGACCCTGACCTTTTGACCTTTGACCTCATGACCCAAACTTTCACCAGAGAAATTTAATTGGGTAATACATGTATACACTAAGTTTCAAGAAAATATCTTCAGGCATTCAATAGATATGGTGGAAATAGTGAAATTTTATGTATTTGACCTTGACCTTTTGACCTTTGACCTTGAGCATGTGCACCCAAAAGTTGATAGGCACAACTTCACCCCCTAATACACATACATGCCAAGTTTCATTAGGATACCTCAACAGGTTTTGATAGTTACCTTGTCCACAAAATTCATTACGGACGGACGGAAGGACGGACGGACGGACAACCCGAAAACATAATGCCTCCGGCACCACTTCGTGGCGGAGGCATAAAAAAAAACAGCTGGAGGAAGATGGGTGTCATTGCATAAAATTATGAAAAATTTTCAATTGATGATCACTCTGCAATCAGTGGTAACCATCAGTGATTTCCTAACTTTGATTGGCTATGAAATAGTGCTAACTATGGTAGTCATCATTGCCTGCAGAGTTCCCACTGATCGTAAAGTTACCATGAGTATTATTCAACAGGGCCAAAAAGTCAAGGCGAAAAGGATTTGGATCGACCGAATATCAAGTGATGAAATATTATCAAAAACGATGAAATGCATATGATGATAAGAAGGCAAGAAGGGAGTTAAAGAGGCAAAGAAATTATGCAATTTGACTACTGAAAAGGAAAGAACAAACAAACAAAAAAACAAAACAAAACAAAACACAAACACAAACACAAACACAAACACAAACACAAACACAAACACACATAATGGGGGTCTCATGGGGGAAGCTGATGATGATTTAGGAAATAGACACCAAGAAGGGTCAGGAGATAAGAAAAGGGAAAGAAAAGCCCCTGAGAGGAAGGAAAGGAATCAATGACAATGGGTATTAAAAAAGCTGTAGACCAAGGGAATAAAGAAAATTGAGAAAGAGGAAAACATAATCCAAAACAGGATATCATATACGAGAGAAGACAAAAAAATATATAATGGGAAAACAAAGAGAAGTCATTGAAAAAGAACTTGACCAAAGCAAAGAAAAATATGGCAAACAAGGGGAAAGGGAGAAGAGGTTTAGAGGAAAAGGAAAAATCAAACTGAATTCACCAAATGACCACCACAGGTGATATCTGGTAGTATACAACGGTGGGTTTAAATACATACAAATGTACATAGTATAATGTATTTACATGACATATTATTATATTTTTCCATGCCTCTGTGATGACCTAAACATCCAAGAATGGAAAAACCAGGACACTGAAACAAAATACATTGATGTACTATCAGATTCTTGCTTCTATATTCACCCTATACGAAAACTGGGCGAATAATAATAATAAAAAAAAAAATCACTGGTAATAAGTTGTGTATACACGTTCATCTTAAAATGAATTCAGTATCAAAAGCTATCAATGGCATTAGCTGTCAATCCATCTTGTAATGAGCTTATTTTAAGCCCCAACAAATGATTTGTTGAAATATGTTATTGCCTTTGATACATTTGATATTTATATGATGAATAGGTATATCCTTGGGTATTCATGATATTAAGTATATTTTGAAGCAAGGAATCATTTCAAGGGTAACTGTTATACTGCAACTGTAGATTTGATAATTTAACAAAGTCAAAGACATGTGCTATTTCTATACATTGCAAAGAATTCATATTTCAATTTTATATTTTTTACTTTTTCTCATTTTCAAGCATACACTGTAATGAAAGAATAAATGATTTACCTACAGAACAGAAGGCTGGGGAAGTAATGCCACCCCTAACATGATCATGTCAGTAACAAATTAAGGGAGAGTGCACTTTCCATTAAGAAATGAAATTGTGTGGAATTTTGTTTATAAGATATTTTCTATCACTGTCCTACTGTGATATCACAAATTGTTGTAGTCTTCTTTCTTATCCAATGACTGTGCGCACATAATACAGTGTACATGTATTATGGCTTAACCAAAACTTTAAAGGTCAATAAATTTTCAATGCCAAATGGATTGTCTGATTTTCTTCAAACAAAAATTATATGTACTACTATCTAATATTTTTGTATTCACTGAATCTACATGTTTATTTAAAGTAAATTCCCTTTAAGCGGAATCTTACTGAAGGTGAAGTTAAAGCATCAGTATCAATCAAGAAATAATGCAGACTGGAAACACAAAAGACCATTGATCATTCTGCACTGATGCACTCACATACTGTATCGTTTAATACAACCACACGACTCATGAACTCAGTAAGAGAATATACTACCAAGTGTCTCAAAAATACTGTAAAACACAATATATTCGCTGCACACTGATAACCAAACAAACAAACCACCGCCGATGAAAACATAAATCATAATAACCTCCTCCCTTGGCGGAGGTAAAAATAGACAATTGCTAAAGGCTAAAGCAGCTGTTTCCTGCACAAACGTGCACTGTCAATTACTTACTCCATTTTTTTTTTTTGGACAATCTGCAAGTACTCGAAATCAGTTCTTGGAAAGGTAACTTAAACGGATCGACCCTATGGATGCTCTGAATTTACTAATTATGTGACATCTAGATCTACATGCACAGGCTCATACTTACAGTTTGTTACACTTCACGTTTTCCACCATGATCTTAAATAAGTGGGACTACTACAAGTCTACTAGAATCTATATCACTGCAATATAGGTCTACACTGAAACAGAACAATTGAAATAACTGTCGCGACGTGGGCTTACAGATCATTTCTGAAACACAAAAACTGGTATCAGTGCTCTAAGCCTAAGAAAAGACAATTGAAATATTTACCCTTGTGATAACAGCTAAATCTGCGGACAATCATGCAGAACACAGAGACCAAAAGTAAAAACGTAAATTAAATTCGGGGCCAGTGACAAGATACTGAATACCGCCATCTATCGTTCCGTAGTTGAAAATTCGCACTTGGAGTTGGATCTGTATCGCTTGTCTCGGCTTTCTTTCTCCCTTCTTTTACAGTACTCAAGTATCCTGGAGATGATGAAAAAAAAAAAAAAAAAAGGGCCGGTAAAATTTTTGTTTTGTTTTGCTTTGCTTTGTTTGGTAGGTGGAGGGGACAAGGGTCAAGTAGGTCCTACTGGTACCCAACCCCTCGTACACGTTCTGCGTTCTCCACAATAAACAATCGAATAATATCGTTTGACCATTAGCACCTGATTGTAGAATTTTTGTGTATGTCTGTCACAATTTCCGCCACTTTTGAAATCGTGGTCTTCGGTGATCGTGGAGTAATGGTGATCGTATCAGATCTTGAAGTCAGTCATGGTAATCGCGTTAAAAGTATAGACAACGCCATTTTAGCCACAGCTGACCTCCAGGTCTGATAAGATCTCCACGACTACTTCACGACTAGGGACCTACTAGTTCAAGTTCAAGTTTGACTATGGTCAATCGAGGTGTTCGTAGCGGATCACACGATACTAATACAATGTAGTGGGAACGGGTTGTGGAATCGGAAAAATCTCCGGACGGAATTTTTAGAAAGTCGGTTGTTCGTTATTCCGAAAGTTCGTTAATCCAAAAACAAAATTTGGAGTCATAATTCCGAAAATGAAATACTTCATTTAGTGACAAAATGATGTTGTATAAAGTTTTGAATAAAAAAAAATGGTTAATAGGATATTATTTTGTTTTGTTTTGTTTTGTTTTTCCTTGATGCTTATAATTTCGTTCAAATTGAGCCGATTCTGGGTATAACATGAACAAAAACAGTACAAATAAAATTTAAAAAGTCCCTTAATACCAAATAAGCGACAAAAAAAAAAAAAATAACAAAATGGGTTGTACGCATAAAATGAAGCAGTATCCGTTTGCAAGCAACGGCTCCGAGCCCAAACACAAGCCCGTCAAGCAAAAGATCAAGCTCAGACAAAAATCCATATTTAAGTAAATAATTATTATGCATAACCCTTAGCTTGGTAAATCCCCTTCTGTCCAACCCAAGCAAACTTTTGCGATTCCAACGAAAGGGGTCGTCACGCATGTGCGAGCACAAGACAACAAGATAGTTTGAGCTGGGGCCCCATTTTATAAAAGATGAGGATAGCAACTCTTGCTGGAATGACAACTTCCAATAGCAACAGCCAATCAGGAAGCTGGATTTATGCTGTTACCACGACAATATTGTTGTTCTAGTAAGAGACGGTATCATCTTTAAAGGCATAATTTACCATTTCCAAATGAAACAAAAACCCAGCAGTAGTGTTTTGAAATAATTCTAAAATGTGAGTTAGGGATAGAAACAACCAATGTAAAAATTCAAATCCGTATAATCGATGTTAAGTGTTGTTAAATACACAAAATGTGAACAATAGACATAATATGTAAATATAAATGTTTCCAGACTAAACCGTCTACAGTTACGGTTTATTGAGAAAAAACACTGATATCTCCTTATGTTTTAGGCTTTATTGCGAAAATTTTTATATGGTAGGAGGTTTTGTGATACGACAGACCTACACATGTATGATATCTTGAACATCTTTTTAAATCACCACTCCCAAAGGTAAACAGGACCTTTAACTTTTTTTTTTAATGAAATGGGGCTCTGATAGTGTCGGCAAACTTTTCTGACCACAGAAGAACAATTGAATGACACTTACACACACACACACACACACACACACACACACACACACACATACACACGATTTTAATAGTGGCTGATCCCAATCACATCCCCAAACTGCTGCTTGGATGCCCGGATATCTGTGGTTGAAAATTGAATTTAATTTAATTTTCATTATTACGCATGCAGTGAAAGTTGAATGCAAATACGCGCACACACACCACCATCACCACATACGCAGAAATACACACAAACACACACCCGCACGATAATACAATTGACGAACTGGAATACAGTTGTAATTTGCAATTGTGTTATGGATTAAGATAAGTATTTTCTCCTCATCCGTATTTAAAACCCTTCCCCTATCATATCACACCACTGTATAGGCCTACACACCATCATCATAATAATATCGACATTCTTCGCCACAGATTTGTTTTTCGGAATAACGAACTTTATTTCATATCCGGAATAATGAACCTTCAGAATAACGAACCTTAGTTCATTAAATTCGGATTTACGAACCTTCGGAATAATGAACCTTCGGAATAACACCACAATTATATTCGGATTCAAAGAACCCTTTTTCATTTTCGTTTATACTAACGAACCTCAGGTATAAGTTTGTTTGTTTGTGTGTGTGTTTGTTTGTTTGTTTTAATAACGAACCTTAATTCGGAAGAACGAACCGCTGTGATAAGTTATTCATTTTCATATATTAACGAACTTTTGAAATGACGAACATGGCACCAGAAAGTAATGGCTTTTGTTATGAATATAGGCCTATACAGTCACGAAAGTTGAATTGATACAATCACCTCGTATCATGTATTCCCTTTTTGATCGAAAGAAATCAACAATTGAATTGATTTGAAAAAAAAAATACATAATTTTTTTCCTTTTTTTTGTTTTAAAGAATATTTTATTCTTCATCAATGGGAAACATAACATACAAACAAATCTATACAAAATTCTCCGGACCAATTTCATAATCCTTTACATCAATAAATACAAAATTTATACCAAAACTTTACACTCTGATACATTTTTTTTTTTCACAATCCATATACACAATCCATATATAGACGTCACTTCTTTTCTAGTTTTACACTATACTAATCCCTCATTCTCTTAACAATTTTATTCTTTCATTACATTATAAATTGTATTAACTAAATCACTTACCAAAAATATAATTTCTTTTCAGCTTTCATTCAATCCAACCTAAAATATCAATATCCATTGATTGAAGTTTATTGTTAAAAAAACAAAACAACCCCCTCCCTCCCTGATGTTTTTAATCGATTATTATTTTTTGAGTATCCAAAAATGTGTGTGTGTTAGTGTGTGTTATGGGGGGGGGGGGGGGGGGGGAGTGACAGCCCGGGCTTCGCGGCCCCTGAACTTCATTCAGTCATTTTTCAACGCTAATGCAATGATCCCATCGCCTTTAGTTGGGAATTTAATGGTAATGAGATACAACAATGTAATCGCTTGAAGGTACATGACATCCCAACAAATTACAGTTTTTATTATGTAGTGTTCCATGATGTAAAATCTAAATCACCTTTGGAAATGAAGCATGTATCATGATCACTCATCCAAGTATACATCACTTTTATGGCCTATGTGTTTTCAGTATGATTTAGCAATCAAATCTAGCATGAAATTTTCCTTGCCTCCCATCTAACCCAGTGCCGTATATTAAGAGAGTCTGGCCAACTCGGTTTTTGGCTTATGTGTTTTGAAGCCTGTGATTGGTCAAAAGCTGGTCCCGTGATCTACAGGCGCCATGTCGTTACTGAAGTGCGCTCATACGCAGTGCCCATTGTTAACTACCCCTTATTTGGCTTGGTTATTTTGTTACGTCTGAGCGTACACGCTAACCCTGTAACGCGTAATACGCGCGGTAACGACATGGCGTCCAAATTAGCAGTTGGCCAGACTCTCTTAATATACACGGCACTGGTCTAACCAATAGCCGTCAACCAAATGAATAGAAACAAAAGAATTAAGCGGCTCGTGTGGGGCCATTCCACGTAGTTCAAAAGACCACTGGAAGATCATGAAATTGACAAACCTCTCAATGATCTTGTAGTGAACTTTCACTGATCCCACCCCGAGGTCTTTGAGATGATTTCAAAGACACCATTTCACATAACGCAGAACCTATGATGCACCCACAATAATTGGCACGATCTCTCAGCAATCTCCATATATATATTTTTTTCTTTTTATACCCAGACAAAAAGTGTCTATTATGGAATGGCCCAAAAAACAACAACAACACAACAACAACAAACAAAAACAAAGATATAATTGAAATTAATTCTTAATAAAAATGAAAAAATTCTAAGAAATCCCTCAGGGACCTTGGAGATTGTCAAAATGTTCACTGAAAGACAGCTAAGACCATCGAGAGATCCCTGATAGATCACCATTTTGAAATACTCCCTGTCTATATGTTTATGAGATCTTCTTTCACATTATGATTTTTCTGTATTATACATTCTGGTTTAAAAAAAAAGAAGTGAAAATAGAATCTGAATTGAACTGAATTGGAATCAATCAAGATCTCTGAGGGACTAAAGTCCTATAACAATATCCCTCAATGATCTTTCAGTAATCTTTCAGTGATCCTCTCAACAAAATTAAATGTGACAATTGTTGAGAGAATGCATGTATCAAAAGATTACTGAATGACATAGGATGACCCTTCAGCGGTCATTGAGAGATCGCTGCATGCTGAAAGAGCGCTGACTCGGGACCATTTTCTTGAAAGACCACTGAAAGACTGTTACTAACCGTTTCAAAAAGTTTTAGACACCATTACATGGAGCCCGTGAAGTTCACTGAACAGGGGCGTCGATTCGTTTTCAAGGGAGGGGGCAACACTTGGGAGATGTGCGAAGGAGCGAAGCGACGGGGGGGGGGGGGGGGGGGGTGTTGGGGGGTGGGGGGGGGGTAGGGTCAGTGTGCCACACGAGGGAGCTAGATCTTGCATTTTCACAAGACTTGAATTTCAGCGATCTGTATGGGGCCTGTTTCACTAACATGGGAAATCGATCCAACCCAAGACCGATCTCAATTCTGGGATAGATTCCATGGAAACGACTCTTGTGAACTGTTTGAACACTAAATCGAATGATCCCAGAGATTAAATACTGAAACATGCAGGCCCCTGGTTCGGGGTACGCGGGGCGCGGGGGGGGGGGGGGGATTTTGCATTTTCAGAATTGACATAACGATCTACAAGTGCACATTATTTGTGAAAAAAAAAATGTTTCGCATCGCGGAAAATCATACTTATGAAGGCAAAATGATGTTTGCCCCCTCCCACTTTTTAGCCCCCCCCCCCCCCTGCCGTTTATAGGATCGACACTCCTGCGTACGAGGCAGGGATCTTTTGCATTTTCACAATATCGCCCGAAACGGGCTAGATGGAATTTGGAAAATTGTCAATCCCCAAAGTGTGCTAAATCTTTGGAGGGGAACCAAGCGGGGATTCGGAAGGGTTTAAAGAAGATATTGCAGTGGTCTCTCAAGTGTCTCCGTCATGGAAGGGTCTTTTAAAAATTAATTATCATTAGGCCTACAGGCCCTATTCATTATGATTATTATCATTATCTTTTTTTAATCCCCGGCTAAATAGCGTGCCTACTGGTTAATAATAAGGTTAGAGCAGGGAGGTGAGAGGAAACATCTAACCTCCCTGGTTAAAGATTAGGGTTAGGGTTAGGGTTGAAGGTTAGGGTTAGGGTTAGAGTTAGTTAGGGTTAAGGTTTAGTTTGGGTTAGGGTTAGGATAACGGTCAGGATTAGGATTACAATTAGGATGAGAGTTAGGGTCAGGGGTATTGCTCTTGGGTAATTGCCCTATATAGACCCTTAGGCCCTACAGCGGTAATATCCTTTTCCCCTTAGATTGTCTGCTGAACTTCGCGCGCCTTCAGGACGCGAGGCGAGGGAAGTGGATTTTACCCTTTGTAAACACGTCGCGTCGAACTCTATACGCGCACTAGATACGCTATGATCCGTCGTTCACATTTTGCTTGTGATCCTCTGATGATCTGTGATGTACGGTCGGTCGGTGATCGTTCAGTTTCCCTACCCAGATGGCCGGGAACAACACTGATGCGTAATCACAGGGTACGGTACTGGTGGGCCCACCCCTACTTGAGGACCGATTAGAATCTATGGCTGCGTGAATTCTAGAGGTGAGGATGTGAATCTATCTGTATTGAAGCAGGGAGTTGAAAGTTTGTCTCATCTCCTTGAATATTGAAGCAATCCGGTAAGGGATAGGTACAAATTTCTTATGAGTAACGTTAGTGATCGTTGCGCCCTAACACGTTAGATTTCTATTTCTCTCGCTCCTTTTTCTCAATAAACTGAGGTCGCATGCAGTCTCTCACAAGGTCACATCATATTTAGATTAACATTAGAAACTATATTATTAGTTTAATACATGTATGATATACATGCCCGACTTTCCCTTTGCAGGCAAGAAGGGACCACTTATTCGTAATACTGCACTTCGAATACCATACCGCACGTTTCTTTGTTTTTCTTTCTTTCATTGTGGACCCCATTAAACTGTGGACCCCATTTAATGAAGCAAAGTGTGTAAAATAGTTTGATTTGTGAAACAGTTGCTTCCATCATGGATACTTGAGATAAGAATCTATAAGGGTCTATTAAATTTGACTGTAAATCATGGTCTTACCACTGTGATCCGTGTGCGATTATTTCAGTTTAATTGGCAGTAAGGACACTAAGGACGTTAAGATGTTGGATTTGCAGACTTGGGTTCCTACTCTCTGTTGTGTGATTCAACACTAACAAACACAATAATGTCAACATGATGGTACAGACTGTACTATTCCAGGGTGCTACATAACTTTATTTTACCACTTGCCTGGTTGGGCAAGCAGATTTTCAAATTTGATGCAAAACACTTGCCCAGTTATCAATTTTACTTGCCCAAAAAGGAAGTCCAAAATATAAGGAAATATAATGTAGAAAATCACTCACTATTCGTGTGTAACATTGTTTTGTGGTTTTGTGCACCTCTTGTAACCCCCCCCCCCCATATCCTGCCTCAACTCATTGGCCCGAATTCACAAAGGCGGTACAAATGAAACCATGATTTAAACCATGGACAAAAACCATGGAGCGCCAAGTGTCGCACGGAATATTTCGTTACGAAATTGGTGATTTCGAATTATTCTATGCGACACTTGGCGCTCCATGGTTTTTGTCCATGGTATAAACCATGGTTTCATTTGTACCACCTTCGTGAATTCGGGCCCTTGGGTCTAATTCAAACTTATAGGCTGTTTTTTTCTGCATGATTAATTGTGTCTGAAGAGTATTTTGTAAATAGCTTGTTCCATGTGAAGAGCATGTTGTACTAAGGTAGCCTTCATTGTACATGTGCACGAATGAAGTGATTATTTACTTGTCAGGCCTATCTGTAGTAGATTCCAGATATGGTAATGATGAACATATATTCTTTGTTGAAAAAAAGGACAACATGTATTTCAAACTCCCTCTTATAAGTATATTAAAGGGATGGTATGATTTTGGTTGAGATGGGCATTCAGGTTTTAACTTTTTGCGAGATAATTAGAAACCACATGTATGAAATATTAAAGAGTATATAATTCTAGGAGGAGTTTAAAGTTTATTTGATGAAAATTGGTTTTGAAATGGCTGAGATATCCAAAAAATACCGGTATTTGATAAAAATTGGTTTTGAAATGGCTGAGACATGATCCAAAAAACAAGGCAAAACAAAGTGCTCCAAATAAAAAGTGGACCAACCTTTTATCTTTTTTTAGGACCACTTTGTTTTGCCTTTTTTGTTGTTGTTGTTGTTGATGTCTCAGCCATTTCCAAAACCAATTTTCATCAAATTAACTTTGAATTACTAGTACTCCTAAGAATCATTTTATGTTCTTTATGATTTCATATATGTGGTTTCCAATCATCTCACAGAAAAATTTAAACCTGAAACCCCATCTCAACCAACATTTTACAATCCCTTATATGTATCAACAGAAAAAAAAAAAACACGCACACACACACACACACAAGCAAACCTAGGTTTATGCAGTAGTTCCCATATAAACAGAGTACTCAGTATAGAGAGGGAGAGAGAGGGATAGAGTAAGAGTAGTGAGCGTAGTTACATCCTAAAATTGCCAGTGAATTATGATTCAATAGGAGTGTGTTAAAGTGGTGCATTGAAACCACATTGCCTGTCTCTTTAATCTAGAAACATTCATTATGTTCTTCCCGAACACAGTGTAAGTAGGACTGCTTGCCTTGTAGTCATAGAGTAGTGAATCATGAAGTGTGAGCTTGTGTTGGCATCGCTATGGATACAAAATATTCCTGTCTGAGCTTCTTCTTTGCAAACAATTAGTGTGGAGGAGGAAAGAGTTGAGCCAAAGAATCCTTGCATGACAATGATTGAAAAGTTCTGCTACTATTTTTATGCCATTCAACAAAGATATATTAGGATAGGGACTCACACACAGACACACAGAAACTCTCTCTCTCTCTCTCTCACACACACACACACAACACCCTCACAACTTGTGTGCTTAGCAAAGTCTTTTATAGAAATTTTTGAAGTAAGGCACTATAAGGACTAAATCATCCTTTTCAAAGCTACTTTTCTTCATAATCGTAGCAAAAGCTGCTAAAATTTCTTCCAGCCATTTTTGAAAGATTCTAATACTAAACGATCCTCAACTGCACGTATTCACAATTGAGGAACATTTATTAAAAAAAAAAAAAAGAAAATCCCTAGAAAATATTAAGTAATTAGTGGACATTGAATTCTCAAGAAATATAATGTAATTGTGTGCAGTTACTCCTCAGAGGGAGATATAAATTTCAAAGACTTTCAATTGTCATTTCCTGTACAGTACTGTACCTTAAACTGATCTTCTACATTTCACACAGTGCACAAGGGTAGGTCTGGATTAGTTGTGTGAAACCACTACCTTTAGTAGGAGCCCACTCAGTGATGATGACGTACAAAAAAAAAAAAAGAAAAAAAAAAGAAAAGAAATTGGATGAAGAGCAACCTCCAACAATAATGACATGAAACCCCTCAAAATCTACCTTCATTCTACACAACAAGGATGAATCAGCCTTGAATTGTCAATGGATGAATGGATTAGTGTCATTTAGAGGACATCTAACAATGGAACATGCCTCACAGGGACATCCTTGTGCTAGAATAAATGCAGGATTGGGCTTTGATTGATGAACCACCGCTGGCTTGCCGCACCCAGGGCTGCATGGGGTAAAAATTTCCGGGTAAAATGTCATTTTAAGTAATTTCATCCAAACAATGGTGCTGCAGCATCATGATGGAAGTTAGCAATTAAGAAGGCAGTAGTGCGCAACTGCAGGTAATGTCAAAAAGATGTTCCATGTCGTAGCCATGTGTGGGATGCCATACAGTGTAGAAACTCTAGTAAAAGATGACACAAGAGTTACAATCCATTGCAATATACAATTGCTTGGTCCATGCAACTTGATTCACCAGTACTTCCAGATGAGTTTTGATTCAGAAATTTGTTATCATATGCCTACAGCACTTCCAAATTAGAGGAATCAAAGATTTCTCACATTGTCCACTGGTCTTTGTACATGCACTTATACAGGATTGCTCTCATACTCTCGTGCTCATCTTCGCAATCTACCGTCTATTATCCAGGAAGTTGCCCAGACACTAGACTCAGCCACCCAATTGGTCTGTGGTTTTCAGACTTAGCAAGTAATAGACAGATATCACGTATGTTGACTTGGATGGGTGTAAATCTAGCTTAACTTGGGCTCTTTTGCGTACTCAGTGGATGAAATGTGTGACTGATTTTGAATTGTTTGTAGTGAGATAGATATCTGTTCTCCAGCTTGCTAATTTCATGCCATTTAACACATGGGAAGTTTGGTATTATCACACAACTAACATGCTTACAAACTGATTCCAGATCATATCTTCACCAGCCTTTTCATTGCTCAGCATATGGCTCTGACGAGGTGTTTTTATTAGTTGTCATGGTAATGGTGTAACACAAACACATGATAGAGATGGTAGGGCTAACCACAAGACTTTAACCGTCTGAATGCTACTACATCAATTACCTGTCCATTAATTTGTATACGGTGAAATTTGTGCCCATTTGACTCAATGCAATGGAAAAGGTTAATGGAATCTTTGAAAAAGTGTTGAAATCAGATATCTTTTTAGTAGAACTTCTGATGATGTGATCAACATTCAGAATTTTCTTAACTCTAAGAGGTCAATCTAAGAACAAATTATGCAGGCTAGTATGATTGTCTTGTGCAATAAATATTCACTTTAATGACAATTCTCACATTACTATTACTCCCACAACTGCAGACCTTGTTTCAATGCATTCATTCCTTGTTTTGCCTATATCCATGTGACATGTTAGGATTCTGATGCTCCTGCTGAAGTAATGAAGAATCACCGCTTGGTGATAATCATATTTCAGATTTCAGATTGCACATGCTGTTATGAATTTAATAGCGTAGTGAGTTTGCCATGCTTTTGTTATCATGAGTAATAAAAAATCTTGTTTGATGAATCCGATTCAAAATGCATGATTTTTTTTTTTCCATATCTGGGGAAGGTTCTTGGTTTGAGTGGGCGTCACAGTATCTCAGAGTCATTTAATGTTCCAAGAGTCATTTTAGTATTCCAAGGTGTAGTAAAAAGCCCTCTTTAGGTATGCTTGTGTGTGTTTGTGTGTAGGGGAGGGGAATTTTTATTCATTTGAAAAGTAGTGCAGATGGTCTCTTTCTAAAAGTATGCACATACATTGTAAATTATAGGTTTAACCATTATGATTATGTATCTTATAATGGTGAAATTAAACATTTATTGTAAGCCATTAGATTAGCAAGAGGTGTAGTCTTAGTCTTTCTGTAGTGAAATCTTCAGATCCTTCGCAGGAATCTCAAATATAAAATCATTCAGGAAATGGCTTAAAGAGAAGAGAGACAAACAAAATCATTTGAATAATTAATGGCCTACATCTCAATATAAGAATGACAGTAATGAAACAAATTCTCTTTTGAGTGTTGTGAAAATATTTTGGATGTTTAATGATGCATGCATGTGCAGATTGTCAGCCCATAACCCTTACCAAGGGGAAATGACTGTTCGTTTCAGCCTGTGCGTACCTGTGCGGCCATACGAGTTGAATTTGTTCCACCAGCTACCACATGTCATTCACCTACTGGGGGACAACAGGATGCGACAGCTTACACTTTATCCGCCCACTGAGATGCCCTCAGCGGCTATTGTACTTGGATGTAATTATCAGGCACATTCATGTCTATCTGACTGTACATTACCAGTGTCTACAGGACAAGGACATGCAAGTCCCAGGTACTTTGTTTCATGAATATGCCTTGTGGAGGCTTTGGCAATGCTGACAATAGTGAAAGTCCCTGAGGAATTCATTTTCTTTCCTTTCTTTTTTTTCTTCTTTAGATCATGTCATTTTGTATCTTTCCGGCTGTAGGAATTGAATGACAGAGGAAGACTTGAGAATACACCTTTATTTTACACACAATATCGGCAAAGCTTTGGAAGCATTGCACCAAGGAACTAAAAATGTAGACAATTTCACTCAGAGAAGTATGAGCTTATTGTCCTACTGATAATGAATGGTTTACTTCATTGTTTTGACGTCTTTATGTCACTGAACTTGCTAACCAAAAGTCTTGTTTTTTATCATCTTGTACTGTTTGTGTGGATGATACAACTGACTGGCAGTGCTCACCACATGATATCCTTTTTATTTGTGTTTTTGTTTTTGTTTTTCATGAGGTGGAAAGTCTTTAATTAGTTCTTTTGTGCTCACCATTTGTGTGTGTATGCATTGAAAAAATGGCAATATACCTTTGAAGTTTGATAAATAAAAGAATGGCTCATGATCTCCAGTCATCTGTGTGGGTGGTAAGGTTTAGTGGCATGCATCGTTTAATGAGGCATTTCCTGAAGAAATTGGATTGCTTCATGAATGTTACAAACCTGGGGCAGTCCCCAAAATATGACGATGTGCCACTGTTATACTAAATATAATTATTGACACTCACAGTCTGATGAATGCATTGGATGTTAGTCCTATACAACTTTGAGAATGATAAAGATGAGTCTAGTTAGAGTCTAGCCGAGCAATTTTGTGTGTAATCATACTGTCCCCTCTAGTATGAGGTAAAAATACCCTGTCCCTTGGAAAGGACATAAAATGCAGGTCCCCTGTGTAAGAGAGTCACAAGTTGTGTCCATGAAAGATCCATTTTCTTTCATTCGTTTCAAAGAGCAGTGTAGAGAACCCAGTGAAATGGTCCACCTCACATTGAACTGGACCCATAAATGACCAGCAAGTGCAGCTGAATATGGGCTATCCAGCCATCTTCTCAGATGGAAAATGAAACAAACAAAACTAAACAAACCAGAAATCTTTAATGAAATAAAGTGACCCAGCTGTAAGACGGATCTTTATAGCTGTGAAGGTCTTTCTATACAAGATGCACCATACATTTGTCAATGGCACACAATATGTGTATACACTTGAAGTATCGTCACTCTCTCTCATTGCTGTCTTGGCTACATCTATGATGATTGCAAGGGATACGAATCCAGTGGCATTTATTATTATGCCTTTCATTACTCATCAAATTGTCTGTAAAATGGTACAGGTTTTCATAAATTTTCTTTGGGTTCACTCTCAAATATGTTATTAGCAGCAAACCACATTTTATTGTAAGAAACGCCCTCTTCTTTCTCTCAGATCTTAATCATGGTAGTGTGTGAATTCAGCCTGGTACCTAGGCTAATTGTTTTAGGTAGATAGTTTGGGTATTGTGTCATGCGCTAAAAAAGTTTATGCATGCAATGGATCAAATATTCGTGTAGAGTGTACATAATATGAGCATGCAGGCTATTATCTCTAATAAAAACAGCTGAAATTGATTAAGTTAATATTTTTATGGTCACTCAAAAATAATGCCCCAGTCATTATCTAATGCTCTGTGTCCGACATTTCATGATGTTTGTTGTTGTTGTTGTTGTTGTTTTGTTGTTACTGTTTATTTTTTTTCCCCTGCAGACTCCCACAGATCCCCAAATTTTTCCCGAATGGTCTGTGTCCAAACTATGGATAGTTATGTTCCTTTATGGATAGTTATGTTTAATTATGGTTACTTGTGCAAGTCTGCATCCGTGGCGACTCCCTGTGAAATTTTGAAAATTTCACAATGTTACAGTCTTAGTGCCGTAATTTTGCATTTCACTACTGATCAGTTAGGACAGTTATGTCTACGTACGACCCTGCGGATGCCTGCGTCTCTGATGCGTCCATTTATTCATATCTATCCGTGGCAGACATAACTCAACCTAAGTGACTGTGTGACTGAAGCTTCAGAGGTATTTCATTTTGTATTTTCTATTCTATAAACAACCAATCCAAATCTTTTGTTCATTGAATAGCGATGTTCAAAGGCAATGTTTTTCTTGTAACAGTATTCTCAGTGTGCGACTAGAGAACATTATTTTTTTTTTTCCTTCAAAAAGTCCATATTGTGGAAGCCCCACCCTCCAACTTATTCCAGAATCCTGAACCCACCACTGATGTATTAGTATGCTGTTTCATAAGCAATGCTCCATCTGCTAGTATCTTGATAGTGAGAGAGATATTAATTGTCTGTGAAGATATCTGTTTAGTATTCAGAGACTGAAATATCTGCTCTTCTTTATTTTTATGCTGCTAATCTAATTTACTTGATGTAGTTTATTGAAGCTGTTCAGTGTCCAAATGGCTACATCTGCGCGCCGTGTATCATCCAGACAACAGTGATCAGGAGACCAGTTTTGCTGAAACGACGTTCAGTGGCTGGTACCGGGTGATCTATGTACAATCCAATTACAGACTCTTGTCATTTTTTTCTCCCCTCCCCTTCCCTTTCACTCCATGAATTGCACAGCCAGTCCGAGAGTTCTCTCTTACATGACTAGATCTCTGATGACCGTTTCCATGGTAGAAGCATGTCTAGGGTATGAAATAAATGTACCAGATGGAGGGGTTGGCATGGCAACATGGTATCCTATTTTTCCATGGTAGTGTGTAGTGTAGAGTGATGAGAAAGGGATTTTTCCCTGCAGTGCTGATTGTGTGCTTCTTTTTTTTTTGTCATTAAAAATAGCCCTCATCATCCTGTCTTTATACCATGATTCAGTAATTCAAAGTCTCTATCATTTGTTTGATTGATTGTTTGTTTGTTTTTCATCTATCTGTCAATTATATACACGCCCTGAACAGAAATTGTGGGTCTGTCGTCAACAATGAAAGTAAGAGGTAATTATGTCGAAAGAAACAAGATTTTGTGGGTAGGATGCGCTATTCATTACAAGATTTCAGGAACACAGGAGGAATATGAAATCAAGATATATGAGCTGTGCCATGTTGTAGGAATTTATGGTAGCATAAGGGATCCCTCAGTGTATAGTGTTGGGGAAAGAAGGTAGGACTGCAAAATAGTTTCTTGCATTGATTTCAAAGGAGATGTTATAGAATGGATTCTGTTTCCCCATTTCTAGAGTTCATCATAATGATACCAATTGATAGCAAAGTCCATGAGCAATGTGTGTGTGTGTGTGTGCATGTGTGTGCTTGTTATCAGAGGGAGATATGAATGCATTATTTGCGTTTTTTTTTCTTTCAGTGTTGTTATTAGGGGTATTGATAGCCCTCTTACAAGTGTGTGTGTGTCAGTATAATCTATATTCAAAGTCAGAGTTTATAGTCAAACCAGATACAATAGTATGAATACATATTTTTATTTTTAACATTTAGTCTTTTTCCATGCTTATATACATGTGTGTGTATTCCCCTAACAAAGGGAGGTACATGTATCATGCATTCATTATCTCCGACTTCCTCAATGTAGTTCTGAAGGTAGTTGTTAGTCTTTTTTAAGGCTTTCACGAGACTTTGTGACTTTGGATATCATGATCTACCATATCCTGTCATTTTATTGTAACAAGGTGGCTTTCAAATCATGGGAAAATCTCTAATATTCATCGAAGGATATGAATGATTATGATTGTATTTCTACTTTTCAGTGGGATTTTGCAATTGACCAGTGCATTTTCTGTTGTAGAATGAAACAAATTATTGTTATTATTTCTTACTCATATAATTTCAAGAATATTCTTTCTTATGCAACAAGTGAGGTATGATTAGAAAGGTTTTACTTTGTTCTTTCTGATGATTGACTTACTTTAGAATGTTTAAAAATAGCATTTCACCCATTTTGCAATCAAAGTCTTCATATTACTGTAAAAGTGGATATTTTCCCGCAAGTAGTTTTTCACGCCAGGTAAGATGAGTTTCGCATGTTTGTAATTCAAGTCATGAACTATGAATTCAAGACATGAATTGCTGGAACAATACAGCAAGCAAAAATATTTGCGTGTTTCTAGTTTTGCGCTAGTTTCTGGTTGTGCGAAATGCGCAAAAATTTTAACGCCGCGAAAATTTCCTCTTTTACAGTACAACTTGATAGATGTAAGTGCTCATAAGAATATAGAAAATTAATTGCTTTAAAATGTGTAACTCTACAAAAACTTAAATGATTGAGATAAATTTTGATCCATCCATTATCAATCTTGCATAGAATTTGTAGAAACAGCACTTTGTACTTTTTACCTATTGAAGCAATTTTCATTGAGTATATGGCATATAAAGTATAATGCCGGAGGTATGTAGTGTTTATTCACTTCAAGAGGATCTTTGCGGCCGTATATGACCAGTTCTTGCATATGGGAGAAAACCCTGGAGCATATATGATATTTTCTTCCAATCACAAAAGACGGCACTGGGCTTTGCGTCATTTTACGCACGCCAGCTTCTTCCATCGCCTTTGTTTTTTCCTTGTTTTCAACTTGATTTGTGTAACAGCCATCTTGGGGAGGGGGGGGGGGTTAGGGGAGAGTGAAGGGGAAAAATTTTGACGGGTTCTGTCACGTGGGCAAGACACGTGTGCCAAAGAGGCAGAAAAATCACAAGAAGTTCACAGCTGTTTCTCTCTCCTGAGGTGCAATCAGTGCAGCAAGAGATTTCCAAGATTTATCCATATTAAGTGCATGTTCTATTTTCTCTCTCTCTCCCTCTTTTTTCTGATAATATCCCCTTACGGCATCCTTGCAAGATAAGAATTAGAAATTATGTTGTTTCAATATCAGCTGGCTGAAAAAAGGGACTCTATCTTGTTTGTATGGGTGGAGCTTGTGGTATTGATTTAAATGTATGGGTTTTTTTTTTTCTGTGTCATTGTATTTGCTGTGTACAAATATGTAGGTATATCTGCTACTTATATTCTTTGTATGCAAATTTAGTTGGTTTATATTATGGCCAGCAGTTCTCATTATTTGGACAATGAAAATGAAGTATGGAAAAAATTATTGTAACAAATGAAGACAGAATAAACTGACCAGAAAGAATATAATTTATTAGTGGAAAAATGAGCAAAGAAAATGGGATTTCATCGGGAAAAAATTATTGATTACTTCTTGAAAACATTTCATGTAAAATATGAAATGTATGTGAGAAATGTATGACTCTTACATGTACTTTGCATGGAAACAGCAATCTCATTTTTGCATCACCTCACGTACTCTCTATCTTTCCATTGGAGTGCCACATTTGTATATCTACTGTAGGAGATTGAATCTGATAGAAGTTCTCATTGGTGGGTGTAACATGACAAGTTATGTGTTGAGTGGGAGAATGGTTTTTTTTTTTAGCAAGAAGGAGGGTCAACGTACTTTAAATCGCTGTCTGACTGAGTATCTTGTGCTCCATGCACGGACACGTCGAAGCAATTTCCTGAGATATTACTATCTTCTCTTTTTGGCGGGGGGGGGGGGGGGGGCGTTCTGTGTGAGATAATTCCTTTCAGCGGTCCCATCCCCAATCAAAGGAAATGCAAAGCAGAAGACTGTCTTTCACAGCCAAGATATATATCAGTTTCATGTAAAAAATATTAAAAATGTGATCTTATAAAAATATCATAACAAATGGCAGCAATTAATCAAGATGAAGAAGAGTGTGGAAATGAAATTCTGTGGAGGCACATTTCGCTTAAAAAAAAAAGAAGGTATGAAAGTAGGTTTTGTCTAGGTCTTGTGAGGTTAGTGTGTTTACCAGAATAAAAGAAAAAGCAAGCAGGAAACCATATTTTGGTCATTAGGCATTCTTGCAAGTATGCTAAAAACAAAAAACCCAAAACTTTTGTCTGTGTGCTTCTGGTTTTAAAGATTTAATTGTTTAAATGTGTTTTGGTAGTAAAGAAAGAGCTAATACTGTAAGTTCCGGTGTGACTATACCAGGCTGATTCATGTTGTTGATCCCGCCGAGTCCGCGAAGATCGCATGCATAATGAAGAATCGCAGGCGCCGGGGGTCCATCAATTGTATATCTTAAGGGTCTTTGGCCATTCATAGATGGGGAGCTTTGTGGGGGTTTGCAACTGATTTCCCAAGCTGTGTCTGGGGATGATAACAATTACACCAAGTAATTGCTTTTTCTGCCGCGTACTTTGATGTGGCATGGTTTCTCGTTTCAATCTACGTACTGTACATACAAGACTAATGGCTGGCCCCCACAGCGGAATTGCTGGGAGGGGGATTGGAGGGGAGAAGGAGTCTTGTGGAGATGATGGTAACAGGTCCTGCAACAAAGTTTAACAAGTTCCTGAAAGCCATTTATAGACTTGGCAATATGATTACCTGATAACTTTGATAATGAAAATGGGAGTGTTATTATGAAGATATTAATGATGTGCAGGAAGAAAGAATGGCATCACAATGCCAACAGATTGCCTCTTTTTTTAAATCTTTCTACAGTCATTGAATCATCTGTAACCGACATGTGCAACATGCTTGCTTAATACTTGTTATATCCTATCTTTGATAATCACAAGAAAAATGGGAAACAAGAAATGTTTAAGCGCAAATACACATACAAAACAAAATAATTAGAGCAAAATCAACAACTTGTTGCAGATTTGACTGCTGCCCCTGTTGTGATTCCTAGATTTTGAAATCATAGAACATCCTTATTCTTTGCCCGCTTATTTCTTTTGCTGATTGTTGTAGATTACACACACACACACACATGCACACACACACACACATGCACACACACACACACACACACACACAAGACAGTTTGACATGAAGACATAGATTTCCTGTGACAGTATTGTTCTTTGAATGTAGGAAGAGATTCAGGGCAAATAACTGCAGTGGATTTTCAGACCTCATATTTGTAGTGGTGTGCTTTCATCTTTTTCTTCTTTTTTGTTGTTAATGGAATAAAAATAAAAACGGACAGTTCAGTTTGATTTTGGTTCATATACACATACCATAAAACATGCACACATTTTTGCATGTCATGGTCTCATTAGATTCTGCTGGATGGTAGCGTACAGTAACACAGGATCACTGTTGACGTAGATTTTTTTTTTCACATGGAGATTATAAACCATGTAATATTAGGCTTAGAGGATAAGATCATAGGATTACGGAAACAGAAAGTGATAAATGAGCATCATGCAGCGTTGCGAGCCTTTGCACAATTCACTGGTATCTCTATTGCAATTTAGTACAGCCAGGCTGATGTAAACTGTAATAATCACATTTTAGCATTGCAGTGCACTTTACAGTTTATTTATGGTTCCTCACTAAAAGTTCATTGCTTCCAAGTAGTATCAAGGAAGCATTTTGTCTTTAGCTGATGAAGAATATTGGCAGATCATGGAGAGCAATTTTGTATTAATGAATTAATCAGCAAATGTAGTACTAGTATGGTAAAGCATATATAATCAACTCTAATCCATACTAAGTGTATGTAGTGCATATTTGCTTGTTTGATTGTGATTTGATTCTGATTTTTGCATGTCAACAGTTGGTTTCCACACATTGTAAAACAAATAGACAATGACGTATAATCAGACATTGAATCATATTCAAACATAGTACAAAACATTGTTGCAATGTCATTATATTAAATCATGCTTGTAAATCAAGATTAACAACGTGCACTGTGAATCACATGAAATAAAATGCAATATTTTCTCTGAAGTGATAAATAGAAATAACGAACAATCAAATTCTGTTCAGTAGGGACAACTTTTAGCCCATTGAGGATGGACTGATTTTGCTACAACACACATTTCCCCATAGACACTTGCCCGAGTATACTCTGGACTCATCCTCATTGGGTTAAAGAGATGTTCCTGAACAAACTTTTTGTGTGAAATGATCCAGAGGTAGGTGAAACATTGCTCCCCCTGTCTATTCAATTCCTTCTTGCTTTGCCTCTTAGGCCCGAATTCACGAAGGTGGTACAAATGAAACCATGGTTTAAACCATGGACAATAATCATGGAGCGCCAAGTGTCACATGGAATATTTTGTTACGAAATCAGTCATTTCGTCAATGAAATGATTATTTTGTAACTAAATGAACATTTTGTCGACGAAATGATAATTTCATTAACGAAACTGTCGTTTTGTCGACGAAACGACCAATTTCGTAACGAAATATTCCTTGCGACACTTGGCGCTCCATGGATTTTGTCCATGGTTTAAACCATGGTTTCATTTGTACCACCTTCGTGAATTCAGGCCATTGAGGCTGTATGTAGGTATGACCGATATAACACACTTTCCATCAAGAAAGACTTGGTTCGTTCATGCAAACCAATGGCCATATAAACACGAAGAGGAAGTCGGATGCGTGTTCATGGAATAATAGGCTATGATTGTTGGAGAAACAGCATGTCAATGGTCACAGGATTCTCTCGTTTCCTGTATCCAGGGAAACGGGTCAGAGAGTTTCAGTATTGCTTGTAAACAGTGTACTAAGATTGATGTGTGTAAATATTCACACAATGTAGTATACATATATCCATGTAAAGATGAATAGGCAGATAGATATAGATTTAAATTGTGTGAGTGACTTCCAGCAAGGACTTTATTATGTTCAGATCCAGTGCACAATGTAAATCTGGTTCAAGATTTGTTTAAAGGTAGAAACACTGTTAGGGCAAACATCATACCATGATGGGTCTCGGCTTATTCTGATCTTGTGCATCGGGTAACAAGTAACAAACTTGTGGTTTGTTTGTTTTTTTCTGACTCTGACGCATGAACAAAGTATAAGGTCATGATGAGACGAACTCTGTGAAATCTGGATACCAGTTATCCTCTGTCTCATTACAGTTGAAAAATCAAAGACTGTTTTTTGACATCCAAGAATACTGGAAGAGTTTGATCGTGAAATGGCATAAGTACCATTTTAAAACACTTTATGAAGTCCATCATCAGATAGAGCAATATTAGTCCTTTCCAGTAATACCTCACATGACTCATAACGGCAAAATAATTCTTAGAAATATTTATCCCTTTTTTTTTTGTTAAGTGTTTTTTTTCTTTTTTTTTAGGAGCTCTAATTGCAAATGTCAAATCAGCAAGAATAGAATTAGATTGTTTTGCGATCAAACTCTTTATTTCGTGATGTCATCATTTTGGACAAAATTCATCTTTGCTGTTCAGAGACACACGCCCTCAACACGTGAGTTCTCGACTTTTCGATGCCTGTCTCGCTGGTGAATTCAGTCCCACCTGTATGAATCAGAGTGCAAATTAATTCCACGAAGGTGACCTTTAATTCTCTGAAGAAAAAAGGGGAATGGAGTGGGGTGGGGAAGGGGGGGGGGGATGTAGGGATAGGGATGGGCAGGGAGATGGAGAGAAGAAGAATGAAGAATCAAAGCAGGTGGCTTCAAAGTTTATCATCCTTTTTGTTTAGCAATCTGAAGGACATCAACTGCGGCCCACCACCGCCGTGGCTGTGGCTGTAGTCAAGACACCGACACCATCGCCAACGTCTGTTTCTCAAATGACCATGTATACAATAAAAGTATTTTGCTCACAGTATACATCCATTACCAGCACGTGGACATGCACACCTCTTATCTAACTGTGTCTTTCAAGGTTATTTAGTGACGGCATTTTAGAGTCATTCACCCATAATGGACCGTGGTGACTGAAATGCTGTCTCATCTGTGTGCGTTTGATTTTCGCAACGGCAGTGTTGTCTTCAGGTGCTTTCATTGTATTGTCGGAGGACTTTAAAGGGATCGTATAGTTTTGGTTGAGACCTGATTTCAGGTTTCTAACATTTTTTGGTGAGATAATGAGAAACATATGAAATATGAAAGAGCATGTAATTCTATGAGGAATTCAATGTTTATTTGATGAAAATTGGTTTTGAAATGGCTGAGATATCCAAAAAGAGCAATTCTAATAAAGTGTGGGACCCACACTTTATTACGATCGCTTTGTTTTACTTTGTTTTTGGATGTTTCAGTCATTCCAAACTCGATTTTCATCAAATAAACTTTGAATTCCTTTTAAAATGGTATGCTCTGTACTATATCATTTCAAGTGTTTTCTTGGTATCTTGCAAAAAGTTAAAAGCCCAATTCTCATCTCCACCAATACTATACCATCCCTCTAAGATTATGTCTGACATTTGCTCCAGTTTGGGGTTCTTTTTTTTTTTTTAATGAAAGCGTTGGGGTTAATGTGTTGGAATGAGATGTATTTAATAGGCTATACAATGTATTTTTTCTTTTTACAGCCATTTTATGTTTTGTTTTCCTTTGATTTTTTTTTTCTGTGCTGAGAGAATTTTGTCCTGTTCATATCAAATTGTAGCCATGAGGTGATGCAGCAACCTTGTGCAAAAGATATATATTGCATAATGCCTTTCAAATCATATCCATTAAATGGAAGATTAGGCATCTAGATTTATTTGCAGGCAACTGCATACACATATTGGGTGTGCATATTACATACATGAATCCATTTGTACATACCTGCTTGATTATAGATAAATACATATAGAGCAGTGGACATGGCTGTTAATCTATGTATTGTGCATAATTATGGTATGTGTCTATCCATTTGTTATACACTACTGTAAGTGATTAGCTTTCAGCTTAATGTTCTTTGTACATGACGTGTCATGAAGGTCAGGCAGTTCTTCCTGCATGAGAATGAGCAAAATAAAGATTTTTTTTTGTTTTGGACATTTTGCTCACAGCCATTACACGATGAAGACAGTGATGAAAATGAGTGAACAACCATAGGTTAAAACAATTGATAAACTATAATATGTTGTCAACAGTGTGGAAAAACATCAATGAAGACAAAACTCCCGCCAAATTTTGATAAATCAAAATAATTTCCTGTTACCAAAGCCGCTGCAGATAAAATACAACTCTTAGGCATAATGGGGAACAGCTCCCAGAGTAAACTTTTTAACCTCCAGTGTGAATTAATGCAGGCTAGCTACTCAAATACTAGATGCATAAAACTGAAATGCTAATTTCTAATTTGAAATTTACTGCTAATCAATTATTAAACACAACCTATCAGTGGATGGATATAGCAAAAGCAAAACTTCCAAACCGTCCTTTGTATGTATGAATGGTCTTAGATGCAAACAAAACCTTTCAAACTAAACAAAGCAAAACAAAGGTGAAGGACCATGTCACTTGGAAGGGACCTTGAACATTGCAAATGTCTTTATCCCACTTCCAGCACTGACTTAAAGGGTAATCATATTATGGATATGTGGAATTCATAGTTTGTATATACGTATACATAATTATATATATATATATATATATATATATATATGCACAAATCTTTAAAGTGTTACAAGCTCCTTTTACCTAAAGAAAAGAACAAGACACTAAAAACTCGACAGCAAACATGTTAAGACAGAAGTTGGCTATAAGTACTATAGTATTGTCATATTCCTTACATGACAAATAGTGTTGGAATTCATCTTGTTTTATAGTCAACACATCTAGTGGCTGAATTTAGAAGCCTCAATTTTTTTTTTATTGCATTAGACACACCAAGACCAAACTCAACATCAACGTCGCACATACATCTGAACTCCACAGCAAACAATATAAAAACTGTAAGTGAATTTTACGGTATCGGCAGATTAGCATTAGACCCTTAGGGCAGCAAAGTGTCTATACTTGGACTGTGTGCAGATGTCACTTTTGTGGCTTGAATTGCATGCACATACATGTAGCTGTGTACATCCCACATTTGGCTGTTATTCTGTTATGTCATGGTGATGAGCTGCTATTTGTTTTATAACCATCATTTAGCCCTTTGGGAAATGCAAGGAAATGAGAAGAGGTGGCTGGTGAAAGAAGGCTAATATTTGGATAGTTAAGCCTGCAACACATTATAAACACTATAGCTATTGTTTAACAGTAACAAGTGAAGATGAAACTAGCTCACCCATGGAAATGTGGTCAGCAATACAAAATGTTCAGGCAGTTCTACTTACCATCAGAATGACCCGCTGTTTTGAAGAATTGCATTGTACATTAGGTTACTTTTGGTTTCCATGTAAATAGATCTTGCATCAGTTTCAGTGTTAGTAGTTGTTATTACTGAATACGAAAAGAAAGGCGATTACATTACAGTTGCAATGCGCCTAGGCTATGAACATAGCTTGGACACGTAATGGTCATCTTTGGTAAATATATGGATACACTCTTTCATACATGGGACCTCTACTTTATGTCTTATCCAAGGGACAGAGTGTGTTTGCCTCTACTAGAGGGGACAGCATGAGTAACACACAACATTGTTCAGTGAGCAAGAAAACTCACTTGGGTTTGAACCCACACCCTAACCGGAGCCATTTGATTGAAAGGCAGATATGCTACCCATCTGAGCCACCACGGCGGGCAGGGGGAGAGGTTGTTAACTCTTCAATCCGTTTTCTTCACCATCTTCTTTCCCCCATCATATGTAATATAATATGGAGTCTATGCACAATCCATGTGAGCTGGTTTAATCCAGCCTTCACAGCCCACTTTCTGTGAAAGTGGAATTTTTCGATCATGCGCCTCCCTGATTTTTTTTTTTTCACTCAGCTGCTTGATGAGGTGACTTTTGTGTGCTTCTTTATTTAATGAACCCACTGCTAACAAGTCACAAGAATGATACAAATAAAAGTTAAAGTATAAGCTTGCTTTTTATCACAACAGTCACTTGTTGAATTCACCATGTCCATCAGGGATAATAAAAGACACCTTTTCAGGATTTAGGCAAAAGTATCGGATAGGGATGAATGAAAGTGAGAGTAACTTTCTAATATGAGTGTCATTTGTTGTTATGCAAATCTTGTGTTTGCCATTTGGGCTGAAATCTGATAATTCCTAGATCTGATACTTAGCCTTATGTCAGTTTCTAGGGAAATTATGAAGAAAATTCATGGGGGAATCATGTGTAAAATTATGGTAGACATTTAGATGGTATGCTGAAGAGAACTATGGATTTTTGGATAAACTTCCATCTTTGGAAAATGGTTTCTGTTTCTGGACCTGTTTTTGCAATCAGATCTTGATGTGAAATCACACTTTAACATGAAAAATTTCTTTTTGTAGAGTATTGAGATCCTCTGTCATACATCTGCAATATTCAGGGTTTGTTGTGATTGTGTGTGTGTGTGTGTATGTGATACAGTTTTGTATATTTTCAGTGCTAATTTGTTGCCAACACCCCTAGTCAGGGCGTACAGGTGTGTGCGCTGACAAACAAAAAGAGGAAGTTGGTATATTGATGGCTTGTTTGAAAACAGTGTATTGGCTCTGCTCTACTTTTAAATGAAAAAAAAAGAGGAGTGGCTCTCACTTTTTCTGAAGGGGAATTTAGGATTGAACACTTGTGGATGGTTGTAGCATGCAGTGGCAGGTGTTACAGAGTGAATAAAGCAAAGCGATGTGACAGAAGTTTGGTGAAGATGGTGTATATAATTAAACATATAAATGATGACTACCCTCCATCAACGGAGACAATCCCTTATCTCTTCCTCCTAGAAAGGCAGGCAGCGGTCTTTGAATAATTCAAGATGTGGCATGTGCTCTCTATCTATACTTGTGCTGAAAATGGGGAATACAGGGTGCTTTGGCAGTTTTGTTCATAAGATGGTGGTCCAAGCCACTTGTGAAGCATGTTCATGACCAGCCCACAGGCCTCAACTTGTTCATTTGCGCAGTAAAAGTTTATTTGTTATTTTTGATGCTCCGGACCTCAAAATCCACCTGCAGTGAAACAAGGTGTGGACAGATGCAGTCACGTGCGTTCACATGAGCTATGCATGCAGCAAACTGAAACTCATTATGTTTCGTGTCAAATTGTCAAATTTGATGCAAGCATTTGTGTTCACTGGTCAGTTGAAAGCATTGCGCGAAATTTCTTTTATAGGGGAGCAGTCGCGAATCGTAAATCAATATGATGACAATACCTGACCATTAATGGCCTACAGGGTGTTGATTCATTTGGACTATTGTCATTCATCCACTGACTTTTTGAGGTATCACTTGCCATAAGAAAAAAAAGGACTGTTCCAAGGTGTCAAAAGCTGCTCCTACATGGCAAAGTAGTCGTAGCCATGACAACTCCACAAACATCCTCTACAGTGACAACTCAGCGATTGATCATTGTCAATATACGACCTGTTGCGTCTTCTCCAGTGGATGACGCAGAAAGGACATAGATGCTTGTGACAGAAACAATGAAAGCTGTTTTCCAATGTCTTTCACATAGCTTAATGACATTCAGCCAAATGTATTAATGACAACACCCACCCAGAGTCATAAATACCTGTGTCTGCGCCTATAGAATACCCACAAAGCTCAAAAAGCTTGTACCGACAAGCCAGAGACGTCACCTATTGAATAATCAATGTGTCAATCCTTCACTGTCGAAAGCCAGATGTTGGCTGGAACAGGAGTATTTGATGTGCCAGGAAGAAGGCCTCTGTCAAGAACCATTGTCTGTCTAGTTATAACACAGATGTCAAGGCCAAGAATATGCACAAATGGATGGTCTGTCAAAAATGAAAACATTTTCTTTTTGTTCAAAAATATATTTAGATAGTTAGATATCAGAACTACTTTCAGACCACATTTTAAGGTAAATGATTGATTGATTGATTGAATGATTTAGTGATTGATTGATTGATTGATTGATTGATTAATTGATTGATTGAGTGATTGATTGATTGATTGCAAATGATTATATTACCCAACAGAGATTCTCTGAGAAGGCTTTTTTTTTTTTTTTTTTGCTGAAAGGTCAATTGTCAAAAGGTCAGAGATCATGTGAAAATGCATAATTTCACTTCTTCCTCTATACCATCTGGAAACTTCTAAATTTACATATTTATGCATGTAATGCCTAACAGTGATTCTTTTGGGAATTTTAGGGTTATGGGGGTCAAACGTCAAAGGTCAGGTCAAAATGCTTTTGATATCATTTAATATACCATTTCATATACCATTTGATATCAAAATTACTCTTTCTCTCCATGCCTTGGAAATTATTCAATGCATAAACTTAGGAAAGGGTCAAAGATTTGCAAATCCCCCAATGCATACCTGCCCTCTTTGACAATATAACCATTTATCCAATAAAACCTAGTTCAAGGAAAGTGAACACTTAACACATTTGTGACATACATGTCATTTTGATATTTTGCCAATTATGTGAAACTGTCATCACACATTGTCAAGACGTACTATAGACCTATCAGGAAAAGCATGCATTACGGCAGAGGCATACCAGTCGCCATAGCAACATTTCTAGTTTTTTTTTTTATATATCTGTACATATTCAGAACATATATCTGTATTCAGAAAATGTGCTTTGCTGCTAAGATGTTGACACTACATCTATCATGTTTGAAGCTTTATTTTGCTTCTCATTGGCTGGTACTATTAATTGTGTACAGTGGGTACAAAGCAATTCAAAACATGATCAGTGCTGACATGCCACTTGAAGTGTGTTTATATCTTCCCATTATGTTCTTTGCAAGCAACAATCAGAGCATAAAGCCAGTTGCTATGTAATCAGAACACTCAGGAGTATGTCTGTCATTATGCAGTAAATGCATTTAGGGAATGACTTTCCCTTTTCTCATCAGAGTATAGCCTAGTGATTGACATATACCCTGTCTGAAAGCAAGAAAGAGATAAAAAGTTAGGAGACAAATGGGTGAATAAACAAATAACTGCCCAGATGAGGAATAAAGCTATTGTTATTGCTCTCATCTTAGACCCCGTTTACAGTGCGAGGCTCGGCCGCGGCTCAACCGCGGCCGAGCCCAGCCCCGCTTCAGTGTAAACGCGCAAAAGGCCAAATGCGAGGCCAAAATTGGCCTCGCATTTGGCCTCGCTCTGGAGGTGGTCTCGGCCGCGGCTGAGCCGCGGCCGAGCCCTGCCTCTTCTTGGTGTAAACGCAAACTGGGCCAAATGCGCGGCCAATTGCGCGGCCAATTTTAGTCTGGCTTCCAAACCCTCTGCCTGTATCTTTCGCTATGCAGGATATTAACCCCCTCAACGTCGAAAACTAGTATAGTTTAAGGTGGTTTTGTCCTGCAAAGGATTTTTTCCTTCGGCAAAGGCCTTTGCCCGAACGGCGACTTCGTCGCCACGGAATTCATTTGGCAAAGGGTCTGAAAACCAGACAATACCAAATTGCGTTTGTTTACAAGCAGAGCGCCACTACGGCAAAATATTGAAAGGTTTGAATCAAAAGCGCGGCCGAGCCCAGCAGTGTAAACGGACAAAATTGCGAGGCTCGGCCGCGCAATTGAGGCCGGACTCGGCCGCGGCCGAGCCGCGGCCGAGCCTGGCCCCGCACTGTAAACGGGGTCATAGTAGTATTTGTAATATCAAGTAATTTCTTGTATTCTTGGCTAATCCTTAATAAAAACATGTATTTGTGTCATTATGCTATGTTCTACCTTTTGTATACATACCTGACTTACATCCTAGATGTCATGCATGCACCCACTGGTAGTAGTGGCAATGCATGTACTTCTATGACCCATGCTTCAGGATCTGGTCTTTTATAGTGAAGTACCAGCAACATGAAATTTAATATCCCAGCGGTACTTCCACCTACTAACCTGTCATATAATCTTTCATATGCTTTGTGGTTATTCTGTATTTATTTCTTATGCCATACAAGGATCTTTATAATATTATAAACAGTAGCATGAAGTAATGTCTTAGATTCAATTGTTGATTTTCTCTTTTGTTTCTTTTCTCTATCTCTTTTTCATAGGTGTGCTTGATATAAGCTGAAACATCTGTCCGGAGTGTAACTGTGAGGGCAGCAGACAAATTTGTGCAGCGGCACCCAGACTGATCGTGCTTCCCTCATTAGCGAGTGGAGAGAGAGAGAGGCAGGCAGGCAGGCAGATGCATCCTGTTGCCAGCAGCTTCGCCATAATGACAATGACAGCCGCAAGGCTGCACGCAGATCCTATCAGCTTCCAGTTTTGACAATGGTGTGGTGTCGGCGTGGAAACAAGAATGATTAGCTCACGTCTCTTCCTATCACCCGAGTCCGGCAAACACATTGCCGGAGAATGATCGCTGCTTGTCTAAGTGTGTTGTTAATAGAGGAAAGTTACTCGTTTGAAGGAAAAGTAATTGACATTTTGCGTTGTACGGAATGAGACCATGGATAGCCAGAACGGAAGACTAATGTGGATAGGTTGGTGAGTGTCTCGCGTTAACTTGTGTTTCAGTCGAGGAGTTTTTCAGTGCGGTGATGGTCAGTGTATCCAATTCCCTCTCCGGTGCTGTGTGATAGCCTGCAATTGTAGCAGCCATGAAGCCCATCAGCAGGTACATGAATCGAAGGACCCGCTGGGCCCGAATCCTGGGCCTTTGCTCAGTTATTGTGATTGGATGCGTATACATGAGCCCGACATTTTCGGGTCTAGAACAGATATTCAGGAACTCGCACCCAGCCAGCGAAATCCCGCGACTAAAGCTGGATAATGTCCCCTGTGGATCTAGTCGGCGACACGTGGCCGGAGAGAGACACCTGTTACAAGTCAGTTCGACCACCGATGAAGGGGTGAAGACAACAGTGAACTCATTGGAGAAAGAGAGCAATGACAGTGGCGGAATCTATCCACGGGATTTATTCACCCTAGAACAAAAAAAGCAGGGAGCCTGCATACTGCATATCTTTGGAATGATTTACATGTTTGTGGCACTAGCCATCGTCTGCGACGAGTTCTTTGTGCCTGCTCTTGGGATCATCACGGACAAGCTGAACTTGTCAGACGATGTGGCCGGGGCGACGTTCATGGCGGCCGGCGGAAGCGCCCCAGAACTCTTCACCAGCCTGATTGGCGTGTTCCTGGCGCGGAGCGATGTCGGCATAGGAACAATCGTCGGGTCGGCGGTGTTCAACATTCTGTTTGTGATTGGAATGTGTGCGACGTTCAGTCGCGGAGTGCTTTCATTAACCTGGTGGCCTCTGTTTCGAGACTGCCTCTTCTATTCCACCAGTCTAGCCCTTCTGCTGATATTCTTCAATGACACTGTAATTCACTGGTATGAGTCCCTGTGCCTACTTTCAATATACTTTTTCTACGTCCTCTTCATGAAGTTCAATGTGCAGGTGGAGCGCTGGGTCAAGTCGCATCTCCTGAAGAAAAAAGTTAGTGCAATGAAACAGGTGAGGCTTTATCACGCTCTTCCTCTCACCTCACCATCCCCCTTCTTCTTCTTCTTCAGTCCTACTGCCATCTTTAAAATGAAGTCCTTTTCTACCACAGTGCTCCCTGCCTCCCCTTCAACCCTTGCTTGATCTTTCTTTCATATTTTTAAATGATGGTGCATGCAAAGCTATTACAAATGAGCGAGTTTGCTGTGACTTCAATAAGGGAGCTTCCTAGTTGAAGAAACAGGTGTGCAAAAAGTAGGATTTCATGGTTTGTCAATCATTGTAGAACTAGATGAAGATGTGACTTGTATTAAAAGAAAACTGTAAAACCTGAAATTCTTGCATGACCTTGAATTTCACAATAAATCAGGAGCCAAGGCAGTTTTATTAGGTAAGAAATTGCCCATTCTAATATCTGTGTACACTGAAGAAAATAGCAATACATTTTTTTTTTTTTTTTTTGTCTACATCATAACTCAAAAGCTTTGTACTGTTCAAAGAAAAAGAATTGCAGTTCCCATTTATGTAATCTCACTGCATGAACTTTAAAAATTTCACGTAGTGATGAGTTAAGGTGTATTACAATAGTACGGAAGATGTTCATCATCGTGGTAGAAACCGAAGGAAATAAAGTTGACAATGGCGTGCCCTTGAGCACAATGCTCCCTTCCGCTAGCAATATAAACAGGCACTCACTGCAGTGCTCGGTCTACTTTGCCAGATGAAGGCTAGCAGATTTCGCGGCCAAAACGTTGTATTCATTCTTTCGTGTTTACCTCGTTTCATGGGACAAATGATCAACTTTATTTCCTTCATGTATTACGATGTTTCAAATGTCTCTCTTTTAAAGTAGAATTTCATGTATGTGCAATGACATACACTATTGAAGTTGGCTGTAATAAGTAAAGTCAAACAGAATAGCAGTAGTTTTATGAAAATTGGAGATAAAATAAAAAAAAGTTTGCATGTTTCCAAAACTAGTTATATTGATCACTAACACAAATATTAGCTTCTAATAAGCAGATTTCAATCACAATAGAAATAGAAATATGATATGTTTCATTAGAATTACGTGAAATAAACAAAAACGTGATTTACCATGAAAGTAAAGTGAATTAAAAAAAAAGATAGATTGGAAAAAGTTTTATTAAACTTAAAAGTAAATTGGGAGAATTTCATATGTTTTAACAAAACAGTGGTATTTGCACACAGTACATTGTCTTAAATAATCATTCTGAAAAACTTGACAAAAAAAATAGATGATAAATTCAAATGGAATGTAAAATAAAGCCATTATAACCACTTAATTTCTTCATGAAAGTGGGAATGGAATGTCAATATTGAATAATATTGACCACAAACATGAGTTTATCACATGTGCCCAAACTTGAGGGAGTATTCTGATGTACATGCAGTGATGTCATAAGTAGGCATACTAACTTGCCTTTGTGGTTTAAACCGTCATCACTGTTTTGTGAAAAACATTTGAAACTTAAGAATTGTACAAGTTTGACAAACTATTTGTCTAATTCTTGTGAAACTTCTGCCATTTAAAAAAAAAATACTTTTGTGGTTTGTCTACTTGGACACATTATCTATAGTACTGCATTCTAAAAGACTTGTTTTCTCTGGAGATTTGTTTGCAGGGTTTGCCAGTGGTAGTGCTAAAAATTATGTGGCTATGAAATCTTTGCATAAAAACATTGTTGTATGGGACTGCAATGTATCACATTAATGGTCAAAGCTCTAGCAGTTTGTGTTTTTGTGTTTTGAGTAGTTTTGAGGGAAACTTTCTTTTTAGAAAAGAAAAAAGCTGGCAAGGGTGAGGTTTTCATATGTCTTCAACACATGTTTTATTACAGACAAAATGAACAGAAAAGATGAGACAAGAATATTTGATTGAAGAGTCCAGACATTTCAGACATTTATCTACCCTTATCTCTATTTTTTGTGTATTTTTGATGGAAGTAGCCTTTTAAATGACATTTCTAATGAGAAGAAGAGATTAATTTGCATATTCTAGAATGACATGAATTGATTCAATTCTAACTCATCAGGAAAGTGTTTTGTTTGGTATTTTAATGAAAATTCAGGGAACTGATTTTAAAACTGAAATGAAATCATGCGTGATATATGAAAAATAGTTATTCAGCAAATGAAGGAATTAACACATCACCGTTATTACTTGATGTACATTGTACTAAAGTAAGTCTGGTCTTCAGAAATCTGCAAGAATGCCCAAATACCTTTATTAGCCTATGACTAGTATTAGTGCTTTAAGTTCCGCTTTGTGGAAACACAGTATATATACTCTCTATCTCTAGAGTGATTTGCAGATGCTGATCAGGCATGGAAGGCTGTGATTTGTGTGATGTATTGGTAACAGAGGCGGTATCATTGGCATGCATGGAGAAGATCTTGTTGCCCTCGGCAACGCGGGGGTCGCTGCAAAAACTTATGCATGCATCTGATGAGGCTGCGGTTCCACTATTTGCAGCCAACTGCAAGGTAAAATGCTGACCTGCCCAAACATATCTGAAGCATAGCGTACATATATATATATATATATATATATATATATATGTAAAGGAAGCAAACTTCAAATTCAGTCTGACCTACATTTGTTGTGATATCACATTGAGTGCGTTTACAATCTGTCTTTACATATTCCTATCTGATGATCCAGAATATCCATCATTCCTCACGTGATTGCATAGGAGTCAGATATGTTATGGACTTTTTGTTTCCTGTGGCATTGCCGGATTCTAGTAATCCATCATCTCCAAGAGGAATCTACCTCAGTTTAATGTAGAGAATTCTATCCAGACGGCATACAAGGATGAGACCTTGAGACAAAGGAGAAAATTAACATAAGAAGGCAATCCACGCAGTTGCTGTTTTCCGCCTTCATAAATTCTGCAATTTAATCATGAGGCTGAACTGAATAGTTGACTGGCTAAACAGAAACAAAACAAGTAATAATATTTGTGGACCCCTAGCTATCATCTTTTCTTTCCTTTTTTTGAGGAAGATTGGTGAGTTGGCGAGAGTGTGGATATCAATCCTTGCATAGGCACATCCCTACACGTTGTGTTTGTGTAATTATAACTTCAATCACCATGTAGCAGAAGTGTTTTGTATGCTAATCCTTGCCGTTTGAGGTAACGTGAGGACTTGGCTTACACGATCAAACCTGCCCAAGCATACACGTACCTGCAACAGGATATAAACATTTGGCACACAGCCACACATTTTTAATATTTTTTTTTGTTTATTTATCTATTATTTTTCCTTGAGAAGTGAGTGGCAAAAGATGCTGGCAAGTATATTCTTGAATGCGACGATTTAGGCCACAAACTTTTACGGGTTGACGTAGAATATTAATCAGAGTGCGATGTCTCTTCAAGAGATCGGTCTCACAGAGTGATTACAATCTGGTAAAGAGTATTTCTACCATGTGACAAGACATAACTGGCTTGAAACTGAAGTATGCCACCTAAAAGAAACTAAAAGCAGGGAAAATCAAGAATTTGATATAAAAAAAAAAAAAAAACTTCATTGTGATATATTCGTTGCAACTTTTTATGGCAACTTCATGTTGTGTGTATTCAGAAAACAGTCTAACTGCCATGCAAAGAATTTGATAACAGAAAGCAAAATAAAAAAATAAAAAAATTAAAAAAAATTAAAAAAATCAATTCGTATGTGTATGTGTGTTTTATGGCAGTGTGGCCAGAAAACGAGTCTATATGTGATTCTCCATGGTAACCAAGATCATTACAGACTGATCAGCAAGCAAAAAAAAAAAAAAAAAAAAAAAAAATCAATCCTCCTGAACTTACTGAATTATATACCACTGCCATCTAAAGGACTCACGTACCACAAACCAACCATGGTATAATTGGATGGCTGCATAGCAACACTAATGGAAGTACATGGACACTGTGTACAGTACTGAAAGCGTACGATGATCCGATGTGTAGCGCAAAGACCAAAGGAAGTCAGCCGGCTGATAGAGTGTGACTCTAGAGTCACTGTTAGTATGTCAGAGAGATATACACCTTGAACCATTTGTGTTCATCGTTGTGAACCATGGCAGAAATCTAGCTGCCGTTGCTACAGTTGAAACAGGAAGCAATACACTTGGTGCGGTTGAGTGGCAATATGGAAATTGTCCTTGAGGATTGCACAGGAATTTACTAGTATTGTGTAGGCAACGTTTGTTTTTAACAGCGATCTGAACTTTCCTGTCTTGTTGTGCCTCTCAAATTCTGATGAATTTGTTGCATTATATATATGGATATATGTTCATATGTGTACATTAACGTGTATATGTATGCAATTCAATACACATTTTATTTCCAGTATCACATGAATTCTTTCAAAAACAATAATTACATGAGGTAAATATAGTACAAAATACATGAACATACAATTAAAAGTGGATTAATAATGTGTAAAAGGAATTCATATAGTGACAGTGAAATTAAGTTAAATCATTCCATGCATATTTCCGAACAATCTAAATGTCTAGCCATTACATTGAGAACACTTTGAATGAAATACTGGGATTTGTCTGAGTACATCAGGTATCAATGAAAATGTATATATATGTACATTTTTTGTTCAAGTTTTGGTGCCTCCATCACTGGATGAGAATACATCATTTTTGACATCACTTTATCATAGACAACAATATAAAGAAGATTTACAGAGAATTGAAAATGCTTGCACTATTCTAGCATAATGAAAGAGCACTTGAGTTCCCTTTTTTTCAGAAAGCAAGGGAAATGCCAATGCCCGTAACATGTCAGTAACAAGTCAAGGGAATGTGTGCTTTTCTTAAAAAAAAAAAGAAATACATTTTGTAATTTCTGTTTTATCACAGTGTAGAAATCCATTAATGATTACAATGATGTGTAAATGGAAAGTATGATGTATATGGCAAAGATATATAATAATGATGACAATGATGATATTCATTATCATTATCACTATCATCAAAATAGAGCTAACAATGATACCTGGTACCTTGTACAATGACAGTAATAAAATGATTCTATAGGATGATGATTTAGACAATAATACATGTAGTTGTAATAAGAATGATAGTTTATTACAAGACCAAAAAAAAAAAGCTTATTTTAGTAAAATATTTCATAATCTTCGGAAATATCAAAGCCTGTAATATCACTCACTGTATGGGAGTAGCTAGAGTAAAAGGACTGAATAACCTATTATGTATTTTTTTTTTTCCAAATCACTCACTTTGTTTCTCTTGGCACTGGTCTTTTCACAACTTCTGTCATTTCCTGGTGCTCCCCTTTTTTCTGTTTTGAAATTCATCAGCTCTTTCCTGCTTAGCTCAGGAATGACGCTGTTTGAAATATGATTTCATTATATATGTGAGGCCTCAAGCCATAATAGTTATTGGCTGATTGGTAGCCATAATTTAATTTTGCATATTTCATTTGAGACAAAAGAAAAGAAAAAGAAAAATTAACAGAGGTATATCAATTGTTTGACAGTACTGAATGTTTGTGAGGACAGTTTAATGAAATAAACGCCATGCCATCAGAAATCAGACCTAAGCTATGAAACATTGCATTGCAAGAATTTACCTTCTTTTTCTTACCTCTTTTTAATGCTTACGTTATGAATGTTGGATGTTTTCCACGAACCAACACTTTTTTATTTTTAAATGTCTTGTGCCACTGTTTATTGACTAGCTTTGTTTCACTGCAGCAATGTTTACTAACTTTTGTGCATTTGAATCCATGACTTGATTATTTGCCACAAATAATCAGTTCTAGAGATCTTATGTCATATCAAGTCTGGATGTAATTTATAGTCATTTGATATACAGTGAAAAGCAGGGCATAGCAGAAATGCACTGCCTTATGGACAATATCTATGAATACATACAAACATGCTTACATACATACATACATACAGATAGATAGATAGATAGTTAGAAAGATAGAGGTAGATGGATGTAGATTGGAAAATGAGAGATATCCACACACTCACTTAAATACATATTTTTTCTTTTCTTTTTTTTTTCTTTTATTCATTACATCGTTCATTCATTGTGGTAACTATATTCAAGGTGTGGAGACCTGAAAATCATGTTAGGAATAAGCACATTATAAGAAATCACACTGCTATTGGCCATACAGGATCCTGCCCCCAGTACTGACAATTTGATAAAGCTTGAATTCCTCTGATTTACAATTGAGTGCAATGTCAATAGTGGGCTACTGTATATCAAACAGGCCATATCCATGCAGTGGGCAGTGGGATCGCGCTGATGCCTGCATGCACAAGTAGCTGGTTTCTAATATATGGCGACCAATGCCTTGAGTGATGCATGTTTTCCACAGTCTTGAGTCATCTGACTCTCCATCTGAACTCTTGCATAAAGCCATGATGTTAAATCAAATCTATTTATTCAAACAAGCACTGGATCTCTCTTGAATATTTGCAAGTTCCTTTCTTATTTTCTCTTTTTTTGTTGTTGTCTTTAAAACGTGGTGAGCAAAATATCACACACATGAGTGAAACACAATAGTGTTTCTCTCTTTGTCGATTTAGAAAGTGACAGATTCTCATTTCTCCGCTTTCCTGTATAGCGTTGAACAAGAATAGGCGGCAGAATCGCTGCAAATTACGCCATCGCACAGGGAGATTTGATCAATACCGCAGGATTCAGCCCTCTCAATGTGCCCAACAGCGAACACGGTGACCATAAATCCTTGTCGACTTCAGCGGAAAATTTGGCTCTGTTATCCCACTGCCCATGTCTGCATAAGGTGGTGATTGCATCAAACACCATTGAGGCGAAGAATAAATAGCATAAATGCTCACTCTGCATCTGTCACTCCATAGGGACTGCATGCATATTTGTTTGTTTGTTTGTTTGTTTGTTTGTCTGTTTGTTTGTTTTTTTAGGGGGGAGGGTTGTAGGTTTAATTTGTGATTCAAAATCAGAAGTGCTACCCACCTCTCATGGTATTCCTTCTTTTCTTTTTTTTTCTATAACAAGAACTGCTCACTTTTTGTTTTTTTCATTTGCTCTGATTACACTTTCTCTCGACCAGTTGGGATTATCAGTTGGGATTATCACAAAATTTGCAAAAATAAAACCCCCACATAATATATGGCGTATATGCAATTACTAATCCATAACCTTTTTTAGTCATTCAGTTTAGTTTCAATTTGTTTTATTTCTGCACTTGTACAAATAAGTCATGTGATAAATCAACAACAGCATTCTCATCAAAATATGAATGAAAGTACTTGATGAATACAGAGAACGTAAAGTAATACATATTATTGTGTGTACTTGTATACAAGAGCATACATTGTATTCTAAGGTGCGGGTGGAGGAGATGCTGTAAAATACAATATTTTCGCGGCATGAAATTTTCGCGAGTTGCCTCTATATAGTATTCAATGCATATAGTGTAGACAAGAACTTTCTTGTGCATTTTAATCTCGCAAAATTTGCAAAATTAAAATGCATGCGAACGTTCCTTGTTTTACAGTAGTCACCAAAGCTAACAGGTTGCGTGACTGGGATAAGGGCCTCTGGGCGATATGGCATCTTGTAGATCTTAAATGATAATGCATCACATCTAATGTAGAAAGCACAGCTCAGAAACAAAGCCACCTTCAATGTTCTACGGAATACAGCTCTGTCATTTTGACACTAAGCTTGTGCTCTTGCAAAAAAACAAAAACAAAAAACAAAAGAAAAACATGCACAACCCAGCATTTGAAACAGTAGGGAGGGAGCCAGTGGTAGCAGTCGTATCATGGCAAATGTGCGTGGTGGCATGCACAGTGTGTTTCAATTAATTCTTTTAAGGAGGTTACCCATGGTGATCTGTGATACAAAACGCATTGTTGCCAGCATCTTATAAATGAATTATATCCCAGGCTGGGAGCAGCTTGGTGCAACACCTGTATGTGTGTGCGTGCGTGTGTGTGTGTGTGTGTGTGTGTGTTGTAGTTTTCCTGTTTTAGTTGCTGAGGACCTTGATACAGAAACAGACGACCTGTAGTCTCATCTTGCACCTGCAACATATTGAATAGCCACAGGTGTATATTTGTGTGTGTAATGCGTACACCTGTGGGTTTATGTATTAGTGTGTGTGCCTATGTGTGTGTGTGTGTTGTGTGTTGTGTGTGTGTTTTGTGTATATTAGAGCTTCCATCATATTAAACCTGATGAAAAGTATATGGCAGCTAAGGAGATCAAATGGATGGCTGGTCAGCTGAAAAGCATATCAGCCCTTGCTTAAAGGGGCATATCAGATTTCTGAGTTGCACATTTGGATTCCCTTCAAAGAAGGAGTGACATCTAGTGTATTGGGTTGTCACTTAAAGTCAGAACTAACATGTTTAATGCTGTTGTTGTCCTTTTTTTATCATCACAGGAGAGAGATTTAGACTGCTAAAGTCATGTGAAGATTGTGCTGTTTTGACAGTGATAGCATTGAAGTAATAAAAAAATATTATTAAAGTTTCCTTTTTCTTGGAAAGCACAAGTTTTAACTGATCTTTAAAATATTTTCTCCTGGAAAATTGGGCACAGACAAAATGTAAAATATATATGCTTAGGGATTTCATGCTACTTTTAAAGAAATTTATTACAAAAATTGGAAAAAAGTGAAACAACAACTCTTTGGTTGAGTGACCCTAAAAGATATGAAAACAGTGTAATACACCGTTCATATCTTGGATGTACGATGAACAGTTCAGGAAATATCTCAATAAACTTATCAAACCAAACCAGTGCTTCTCAACCATTGGACCGCGAAACTCTTGCAGGTGGGCTTCGATATCTTCCCAAAATAGAAATAAAAAAGGTTTGTATTCACTCTACACATAACTGGGCCTCAAAAAAAAAACTTTTTTAGGAGCCAAAGTGGGCCACGGGTAAAAACAAAGGATGAGAAGTGCGGAAGTAAACCATGCAGCATCCTCATAAACAGGATATTAAGACTGACAGTTTTATTTGTTTGTGCGTGCGCATTTCTCAACTCTTCACATGGCATTTTTCATACTGTGCTCAATAATTCTCGGAATTGTAGGCAGTGTAGTGTTTCTGAGATTCTGATAATATAACCAAATATATCATATTTATAATATATCATATTTATGATATATATATATATGTGTGTGTGTGTGTGTGTGTGTGTGTGTGTGTGTGTGCATGTGTGTTTGTGTATTAAAGTGTGTATGTGTTATTCTTTTCTTTCATGAAGGAAACCTTGTGAGAAGTGATACTGCAGTCAGGGGGAGGATGGGGTGTAGTATTTCCTTAATCAATGTACATCTGTATGCCTTTTGTGCTTGATGATGCAGTGGAGGACTTGTAAATCTCATCAACAAGTGTGCTAAACATGCAGAGTGTCGGGTCAGTGCATCATTCTAAACCTTCAGTGCCCAGGCATGGAAAACACAAAAACCCAACGACGACAACTCGACAAGGTTCTTTATTGCTGTCTCACTAAGATGTAAACCTCCTGCTTGGATTTGGTGGACTAAGACACGAGTTAGGATGTTTTACACTAGAGCCTCAAATGGCAGAAGTACTCGACAAGTAACATGAGTAGGGAGATGAATTAGAGAAAGAGAGAGAGAGTGAGAACGAGAGAGAAAGAAAGAAGGAAAGATAGAAACGGGGATGGAGGGGAAAGTGGTGAGACAGACAGAAATCATACAAAATGAAAATACAATATGCCTGTCTTGTATGTGTGAATATATCTATATATACAAATGTATAACACCTGTGTGTAGATGTTAGAAAACTCCCCATTATGCAGGCAAACTGCCTACACACAGAGGCGGTGTTCGCCTACGTCTTAAAATGGAAAGAAATGAAAGCGCATGAAATTACGCGATGGATTTCAAATCATGATTGTAATACATTTTAGAATCGGCGCAAGCGAAATGACTTATGTGAAGCGTGGTGAGAAGGGGGGAGGG
Source organism: Diadema setosum (assembly GCF_964275005.1). Taxonomy (NCBI): domain Eukaryota; kingdom Metazoa; phylum Echinodermata; class Echinoidea; order Diadematoida; family Diadematidae; genus Diadema; species Diadema setosum. Next base: position 23,925,709 of record NC_092691.1, read on the forward strand.
GGAGAGATGTTTGATGCCCGTGCTGCTAGGTAACCTAGATACAGGAGTGAGGTGGATAACAAGACACAAGGGCCAAGTAGGAGCGATTCTAACTGGAAGGGGAGGTGGGGGGGGGGGGGGATAAGAAGGAAGACAGTTTGCCCGCAGGAGGACAGAGACTCATAAATGCTGCGCTTTCGATTTTGCAAATGAGACGGGAGAAAGCGGCGCTCTCCTCTGACCAAGGAGGGACCTGATGAGGGAAAGAGATGGTGCTGGTAATATGAGCGCCTTTTATCGCAGTCTGAAAACAAAACAATCCCCCCCCGTGTCGCAGGGATTTTTTTTTTCTTTTTTCTTTTTTTTTTTAGTGATGAGGTTGTGCGAGATAGCAAGACGCGTGGGTCAGCTTTCATTCACGTCCACGCACGGCCGGCATTTTCTTCATCTCGCATCTACGTATACCGCATCAACTGCGGTTTCTGAGCTTCTCTCTGCTGAATTTTCAATTCTTTTTGGACCTCCACACCATAACCTGTTGTCTTTGTGTTAGCTAAATTTGTGTGCGTGTTTGGTGCATTTTTAAAAAATGGTGTGTGTTTTTTTTTTTGTTCCGCATTTTTGTATTTTGTTACCTGCTATAGGATAGCTATCTTCTCGAGGCAGTGCTCCCTTTAATTCGAAGTAATCCTGACATATCTGGATTGGCTCCTCCTATGCGTTGTGGAAAGTAAACGTCCTTGGTGATGTAAAGTTCACATGTCCCTTTTGCAACCCTGAAAATTTGATTCCTTTCGTAAGCTGGTATATTGTACAGAAGTAGGCAATTCAGACCTTTCCTCAGTATAATAAAACTGGAAACTTCTGTATAATGGAGGAGAAATAAATTCCAGTGAATCTATTTGGACCACTCCCCTTTAAAAAAAAAAATAAAAAAAAGTCCCACCATTATTCTTTAATGGTACAAAAGGGGAGCATCTTTTTGAGTGACATGGGGTTAGTTCATCATTTCTGTTTTAAAAACTCTGAGGTATATTACCATAAGATTTCATACATGATGTTGTGGGACCAACCATGCAAAAATTTTTGATGTTTGCAAGAGGGATGGACAAATTTTAAATCAAAGAATATATGTGATCATATAGTAAATCAACAGAGTTCTGCTGTGGTAACAAACAAGTCCATAGTGGTAGAACCAGATCCGTAGGAGAGGAAGCATACCTTTACTCACACATAAATATAAATATCACTAATAACAAGGCTTATGTTTAGTCATTCAGCATTCTCTTCATCAGTTGACATTTCAATTTTTTCAATTCATTTTATTTTCATACTTCTCATTTATGAACACTACAACAGAAACCAGACAAGTTCTTTTACCTTTTGAACAATGTGCAGAAAACAAACAATATACAAGGTGATAACACAGTAATTACATGTAATGATAACTGGTCAAAATCGAAATCGAAATGGGGTTGATCAAAGAGAAGTATGACGGGACCTACATGAAAGCTAGCTTGTTTGGCTGTAAGCCCCGAGTAATCAGTGTTTGTGAAAAAGAAACGGAGAACGGATAGAAGATAAGACCAGAATGATGATGTAGGTTGCCAAATTTTATGTAATAAAAAAGAAGAAGAAAAAGAAGAAGAAGAAAACAAACAAACTATACATTAATATGAACTTACTGTGACCGAGCCATCATTATTATACAGCCTACTTTGTATATATACTATAACCTATTGTTGCATTAAAACTTTCACCAGGATATGATCAGTAAGACACAAAAAGTTAACATGTACAGCTATTAAGCCATTTGGTGCCTGCCGTCAAGCTCTGCATAGAAGGTTAGAGAGGGGTAGAGGGAAAGAGGAAGAGAGGGAAACGAAGTAGAATGTGGAATTGCTAATGATGAATTCAGAGAGCCTGATGGCAAGACCCTAAATGGAATCTGCAACGTGTTGACAAAATGTTTGATTGGACAATAACATACCACAGTATTACATAAGACATTACGACTGTTCAGTGTCTGCAAAATATGCACTCAATAAAAACTCTTTCAATTTACGTTTAAAAGAATATAAAGACGAGCAGCTTGTTATTTCGGGGGAGAGGTCATTCCAGTATCTAGGGCCCGTATACTTTATCGTTTTTTTTAGCGAAAATTGTTCGAGTACGTGGAAGGTGAAATGCGTCACTTTGGCGGGTAGGATAATTGTGAATCAAATAGTTTTTTTCTGAACATGCGAGTGAAAACATCCGGTAACTCGTTGGCAGAAAATTTGTACATAAATATGCCGACGTTGTAACTGAACAGATCTGATATTTTCAGTATTTTATTTTTCAAAAATAAATCATTCGTGTGGGACAAATATCCGACATGGTTGATATTTCTGATGGCACGTTTTTTAATACGGAATAGTATATCAAGAAGATTTCTAGTTGCATTCCCCCACACAAGAATACCATAATTAAGGTACGGAGTAATCAAAGTAGAATAAAGATTAAGCAGAATTTGACTTAGAAAAACACTCTTAAGTTTATTAAGAACACCCGTATTTTTAGAAAGAATATTACTTAAATAACTAACGTGGGATTTCCAAGATAAATCACTATCAATAAAAAGCCCTAAAAATTTTATACTACTGACTTGATTTAATTCAGTTTCATTAAACTTAATATGAAAAGGAAGGGTTTTAAGACTATTGCTAAAAAGCATACAATGAGTTTTATCAATATTAAGTGACAATTTGTTGGCGTATATCCAAGATTGCACAGATTTAAGTTCTTTATTCACTGTGTTCACAAGAGTATAAGGATCTCTGTGTGTAAAAAACAGATTGGAGTCGTCAGCAAAACATATAAAGGAAAGAATTGGCGAGGAACTGGGAAGATCGTTAATGTACAAAATGAACAATAGTGGGCCTAGTAAGGAGCCCTGTGGAACACCACATGAAATTAACTTTAACTGCGAATCACGGCCATTTATACTCACAAATTGTTTTCTGTTTGATAAATAATCAAACAGAAATGGATGCTTTCTTTCATCCAAAAGGTTAATAAGAGTAAGAACTAACTCTCAGTATAAAGATGTCACTCCTCCTGTAAAATATCAGTAACTTTTACAAGAATCAGTGGTCTTTAATATTACCTATCTTGTCTGAATCTTCTGTGATATGTTGAGATTTGTATTTATTGTGTAATCCACCATTTTTGTTATCAAACCAATACTTTGGCTCTGAAAAAAAGCTGGGTCTTCCCTCACATACCTCCCACCGGTTTATACACAGTGCTAGAAGTATCATACTTTTGGGGAAATGATTTGAGCACTTAGACTACCCGTCCCCCTATAACTATGGGTATTCACCATGAGTTTATGGCGCTACAACATTTGACACAAGGATGACAAAATATTACATTTAGAATCCATACCTAAGAGATAAAAAGACCTCTTAAAAGCTTTATGTGCAGCTCAGTGGAAGTTGTTTGTCTGTGTTCATATATTTGAGAAAAATGAAAAATTAGTGATTTTTTTTTTAACAAAACAAATGAACAGCTGCTCAACACCTAAATCACACAGAGTTGCTCATTTGTCTTATACTCGGATCCCTGAACTTTTACGATTCATAACTTTTATATTTCGGTTATGTTCGAATCTTCCCCAGATTTTCACTGATTTTCTGTCCCGATATTTCTGTTTTCATACAAAGCAGCATAATACCAGGATGGACTTTCCCTTTAAGTAATGGTATTGACTGCAAAAGTTGTCTCAGGAGAGGAGATATCAAACTTGACACTCTTCTCCTTCCATTAGACCCACCAGTCTGCTGGAATCCCGCCTCAGCATGCATCGCTGCGTATCCATAGCAATCGCTGCCTGCTACGTGGTAGCTAAGGACATCCAATATACATGTTCTACCGCAATCGAGTGATTGTTGTGCACGGGGAAAGGACGCAGGCCCATGACTGTATAAACTGTCGAGTGTGTTTATGCAATTCAGGGTCTGGTTGTATAACGCTATGCACGTGCATGATTTATGGACAGATGATCTCCATTAGGACTTGATGGTTCTGCGAGTTGCTGAAAAATGACAAAATGGCAATTCATCACGAGAATAATGATAGAGATAGTGACAAGAATGATCATGATAAAGATCATTTTAAAAATATCAAGGATAAGGATATTCACGGAAATGTGTTGATAGCAACAATTTATCTAATAATAATCATAGCAGCAATGCTCTAAAGATGGCGATGAAAGCAACAATAAGCCAGTTCGGGGTTCCACTTTGAGCATGAGCAGAAAAAGGTCATCTGTACCCGCAGAGCATGTTGGTTTTTTATTCACCGAGATAAGCATCTGTGATGTAATGATTATTCAAGTGATCATTATGAGTGGTGCTTGCCAGCACATCCACCTGACAGCAAAAGTGGTATTTGACAATATCAATAGAAAAAGATTGTTGATGCATTCAATGCAAAATAATGAAATGGATGCTTTCCAAAGTGCTAATTGATGGATCATTCTGGTCACCTGGTCTACGCAAGTTCATTCTTTGTTTGAACATGACTGATGAATTCCATAAATTGTTGCATGGGGTAAGCTAAAATACCTTCTCTCGCTTGAAAACTCGTGGAGTGCCTAATCAACTGAGAAAGAAGAAAGGTCATTTGTACCGATGTGCCCATGAGCTAACCCCGAACTGGCTTATTGCTGTCAAGTTGACAATGATACCAACATTTGTTAAGGTGGAAATGATAGCAAAAATTCCTCTAAATATAACAGTGATAGTAACAATTCCAGTAAAGTTTATAATTATAGCAACAACTGATGTAAAGATGACAATGCCGATAACAATTGCTGTTAATTTGGCAATGATAGCAACAATTGTAAAGGTGAAAACGATAGCAACAATTCATGTAAAGTTGATAATATTACAGTAACAATTCATATAAAGTTGATAATATTACAGCAACAATTGCTGTAGAGGTGACAATGTTGGTAGCAATTGCTGTAAAGTTGACATTGATAGCAACAAATGTAAAGGTAACAATAGCAGCAATATTGCTCTAAAGATTACAATGATATTAAGAATTGCTGTTAGATGATAATAATTTGATGATGATGATAATCATGATATACAAGGGTGATGATTGTAATAGATATTAATAATAAGTGTTGAAATATTTTATGTCATGACAATGGAATATTGATAATGTGTCTTCACATCCTCTTATTTTAGAGCTGCAAACTATCGTAATGTTCTTTTGCCAAAATCTACCTGGTAATTTAAAATCTTATTAAGTTTCTGTTTTCATCTGCGGAATTTTTCTTTCTCTTTTGCACTCACTCACACACACACACACGCGCTCCTGAAATGTATAAAGATATTATATGTTCGCATACATTCCTATATTTTCATGAAATATAATCTCTTCCAAAGAAAGACAACTTTAAAAGAATACAAACAAGAGTAAATCTTAGTGGAAACAAAGTGATAAGGAGTTTCCACTGTACTTAACATTCTAGCTTATAACTTTTTGTCTTATGGTTCATAATTGTGTATTGTAAGTAGCCTCTTTGATCAAGTGACTGTGTAATGGAAAAGATTTTTGTCTTGAGAAAGTGGAAAATCAATGACTTGAACTTTCATATCCAAGCATGAGTGCCATAATCTCATGACCTATTCGTAAAGGTGTTGTTTTACTGGCAGTAAAATTGCCACTGCCTTCATGGTGTAATGCATTAGTTTTCATCAATTTTCACTGATTTCTTCAGTTGCATTGCCTTTTTTTTTCAGAATTATACTCTATTTGGGAAGATTTTCTCTTAGATTTTTCTCTTAGATCATTTCTAGTAATTATGAAATATATCTCTGACGTTTGGCTTTTGATTTAATGATTATTGAATTTTGGATGCTGAAATAAGCCTCTATTTTCTTTATTGTATTTTTGAAATATTGACCGTGGAAATAATGACAGTGGGAGTTAATCATTATTGATATTTGTATGGCTCTATCATTTTTGACGCTCAATGTGCTGCGCAGGACATAATAGAAATGACTCTGATGGGAATTTGTCACACATGACTGAGTGGGAATAGTAAGACTAAACATTACCCTCATTGTATGAGCTCTGATGGAAGGACGTAGGATGCAAGTGACAGCTATCCCATCAGCCATCATATTTTGATAAATGGTCGCGACTGTTTTCTTTTGTGCCACAAAAAATCTTACAGGGTATCATGTTTACAGTCTGGCCGCCCATGCAGTAGCAGAATACGTCTGTATAGTGGGAAGAGCTTTCCATGTTTAACGAGGGCGGTTAATTTGCTTAAACTGCCGCGCAGCCATTGTGACTGACGTTTGCGCTCAATCACTCTGGCATTTCATGAAATTGCTTATATCGGGTTGGTCATTGAAAGCCTCTCTGTTGCCGTGACAACAGGCGGTACTGCAGGCCGTGTTTACATACACTGCATGCTGTGGGGGGTTTATGCATTTGTGTGTTTGCGTGTGTTTGTGTGTGTATGGGGGGGGGGCATGTGTTTGTGCGTGTGTATGTATGTGAGGTTTTTGGTTCAGACTAATTTTGGACTACAATATTAAAAGCAGAAATGAAATCCATCCCTTGCATGATAGGAAAGAGTGCTCAGTGCACTCAACAAATAGAGCAAGTGGAAATTCTGTTCACAAGGTTCATTCTGGCATTACATGGTTGATGCATTATTCATTTGTCATGCACTTTGCGAAATTAGGCAAGACATTTGAATGCCTATTTTAAGTACAGTGTAAATGTAATGCATCCGACTGTAAGCACACATAGTTACACGCACATTTCTTTCTATTGGTCTGTCTATGTTTATCTTTATCTCCATATATCTAAATCTGATATACACACATGTTAAGGGTTTAATACATGTATCTGCTTTCTGCTGTATATATGACCAGGCAACACAAACCCAACAAAAATTTAAGTTGCACACCCTGATTTTATGTGAAGACTCAAAATCGGTGAAACGGGTCAACCTAGTCAATCTTGGGTTTTTCATATTTTCTGAAAGAGCAATTCTTCTACATTATTCTAAAGTTTGGAAGCAAAGAGCAGAAGGGGGAATTGTGTTTTTAGCAGTTTTTCTAGAACAATTTTTGTAGTTCTAATAGTTTCACTTCATGTCATTTATTTGATTTTATTTGAGCACAGCACAAGCTTCAGCCATGGCTATTCTTCAGCATGTCTGTGCAGAGATAAAAAACAAAGCAAAACAAAAATATGAGGATAGGACCTATAATTTCACAAAACAATACATATGAACATACAAAATCATAGGAAAGAAAAAAGAAAGAAAAGGAAAATAATTAACTAGAGCAAAATCACAAGATCATGTCACATAGATGATATGAGTGAGGTAAAAATAACTCACAAATCATATCAACGTTATAATGTTGGATTAGCATGATTAATGTGATTTAGTACACTTGTATGTCTTTAGAGGCCCCTTTTCATTTCTTAAAAACCCTTTTAATATGCACTCTTCACTTTCAACTCCAATAACTTCTGACAGAATGATGACACTGCTTTAAAAGTTCATAGTAGTCATGAATAGAATGCAAATTTCAGCTTTATCTGACAATCCCTTCATTGTTGATGCTACAGAATTTTACATCCTGTTTTTTTTTTTTTTTTTTTTTGTCCACTACATTGCACAGAGCAAGGATTGGTAAGATTACCTGGTAAAAGTGCTCAAATAGACCCCATACTTCAGAGCCTCTTTTTTTCAGTATTAAAATACTTTTCCAGAGTGTGTACTCTTTTCCCATCATTTAGATAACTTTAGTAGGAAACTCCATTTGTATCAGGTTGCACATCATTTTGTAACTACGGAACTCTTTTAGAATATGCCTGTAACTGAAAGTCGGTGTCTGGTGACTTTTTTTGGGCTTTGTGGTGCAGGGTCACATAATTATGATAACATATACCATGTGCCATGTACACATGTTGTCATTGTACAAGTGTTACACATGGTTTTGTTTGCATGAGTGTGTGGATGTTTACATTGCAATTGTTTTGTTGTATTTCACATCATTTCATGACCTTGTGAAGCTGCTTGGAACTAGATTTCCATGTTGTGGATCATTAAAAGAAAGATCCTAACTCTGAATATAAGTGAAGGACAAATTTTGCTCTTTGTTTGTTTGTTTTTTCTTCTTCTTCTTGGAAAATTATCACTTAACCAATAGATATGATATGTACTATTAACATCTAAGGATGTAATGTCTAATCAGTAGTGGGAAAAGTCATAGATTGCACAAGGAAATTAAAAAGATATTGGAATTTCCAACTTCCATGTATGATAGCGCCTCACAATCACGGCATTTAAGGTCTTATTTCCAGGAGTTTACACCCTCACAATGCTAGGCGGTTTGTTGATTATTCCTGGTCTAACCGTACATCATCACTTGCCCACTGGAGTGGATAGCACCAATGATGCACACCATTGGATGGTTCGAACATGTGAGACTGTCACGCAAAGAGTTAAAGGGATGTTGTATGGGAATATGGTATACAAGTGAAGTTTTCCTAATTCTTTTGAGTATCCCTCCCAATTGTGAACTTTACAGCACATTTTGTTGCTCTGACAGTAGTTTTCTCAAATTAATCACATCTTTCGCACACTTCTTTGTTTTCTATATTTCCATTTTACTTACTAGGTTCATGTCACGTGTTTGGTAAATTTGGATGACTCTGAATGTGTGGATGTCCGAGCATTCGTGAAACTTTACTGATGTTAGACCCACAGATGTTAGACTTACAATATAGATCCCTGCAAAAACTCCTGATAGATACATTTGCACTTCTTTTTTTTTTCTGTTACTAGAAATGTAAGCATACTTCAGTTTGACAAAGGGAGATAATACCGAAATGATAAGTAATGGTAAACATCAATATTTTCATGTGAATAATTTTTCTTGATGAGTGCCTCAAAAACATATTTGTGGGTTCTTGAATTCACACTGTGCAAATTTCAACCCATTCAAATTGCACAGAGAAAATTGTGAAGACATTTTCACTGGTTTTAGAAGTAGCACGACATGCGCGAAAATGAATGAATAGCTAAAATGTTGCATGTACCGTAGGTACAGTAATGCGTACACCAAGCCCTTCTGTCACTTCACTGATCATAGGGTGAAGGCATCTGAGATGAGCATGTGATGATTTTCAGATGTACCCATTTGAAAGGACTCCTCTCCCCCCCCCCTCCCATCCACCAATCTGAACATCGTATACCTTCTACCATTCCCCTGTGCCTTCTTCAACCTGTTCTGTTCACTCTCGTCAAATATTCTTCCACCTCCCCAATCTCAATGACCACGCCAGCATCCAAGCCGCGTCTATAGCTTGCCACTCGGTAACCCTAGACAGTGCCGCAGTGGTGTGCCGCTCAGGTAAACACGGTTGCTGCATCTGCGATGCTACAGTGATGGTAAACCTTCCACCTGTTTCATACTTCTTTGAACTCCCCAAACCACTCCCTTTTCACCACCTTATTGAGATTCTAGTCATTACATTTTCTTTTTCTTTTGTGCCCGATGGGCCGAGTGGAAAGTTTACCTGTGTTTTTTTTTTCTCTCCCCCTGTGAATTTCTTTGCTGAATCTCCTTTCCCAAATTTTTGATGACCGCAGCGATAAAGTGCTGAACGAATGTCATTCTGATCTGCAATTAGATTACAATCATTTGAGGCAATTTATAAGAGTACCCCATGGAAACATTAAAAAACAAAAATAGAGAAAATGGGGGTAGGGGAGGTGCAGGCAGTGCTGGTGAGGGTACATGTTTGTGCTGCTCATATTACATCACATATCTAGGGCTGAGTGATGTTTTTTTTCCCCTCTCCTTCAAACATGCTTGTTTTTTGATGTAACATTTTTCTTGTCTGAAATTTGTAAACAAAGCCAGGAAAATTTGTGTGTTCCCCTTTCTTTAGTGAAAGGATTAGGTTGACTTTGCTCTGTAGTAATGCCATGTTCCAATTCTACTGGACAGAATTACCACACTCAACATAGTTGTCTGGATAAAATTTACCATTACAAACATTGTTTTAATTTCAATTTCAATCTCTATTGTCCATTTGGAAATTCTTTATTTTTGTTTTTGTTTCACATCTTACTCATAGATGCTGTACATAGAACATCATGATGATGGTGATGTTGATGATATGATATGTTTCTTTACTGTCAGTTCAGTCAGGAGAACAGAAACTTGTTTTTCATCGGTACACAAACATTTGCAGTTTCTGATTTTGATTCACAAATTATTGAAAGAAGACTCATTTTGATATATATGTTTTTGCTTTCATTTTTTTTTCAGTGCATGTTTAAACTACAGCAAACAGAAAACCTTTCATCCATCACATATAATAACTATCTTGCATTATGTGTGTGATTACACCATAGCCTAGAAATGTATAGAGTTTGAAGGTAGTGGCTGGAACATGTCAAATCTGTTGGCAGTGGTAATGTTTAAACCAGTTTATCTCATTTAAAAATGCACTTTGTAGTCTGCCCAGAATGCTGGAACACAGAGCAGTATCTATAACCGTAAACAAGGCAAGAGATACCCTTCTCTAATAGCAGAAAACAGAAATACAATACAACAAAATCAAACAATACTTGGTTTTCCCATGCTTTCTTGCTCAAAAGGTATTTAAATGCAAAAGCCTCGAGCAAAACAAGTCTCAAACACAGGTGTGTCTGATTATTTTAGCAGACACACGTAAGTACACAAACACATGCACGCACATCCACTCATGCTCATACTTACAAGGCGTTTTCAGTTACACCTACGTAGATCCTGAATATTGCGGTAAGATCGTGCTGGCAATAGCAAGTTTTAGTATGTTAGCTGAACCCATATACCCTTGGCAAGTAGGATCTAACATGCCAGTTTGTTTTCAGGATTGGAGTATAGATAAACTAACAGTTTCAATGATTAATTTATTTTTTTTTTTCAAGTATGACAACTGTTAGTGTTTCCATTTAAATAAATTTCAAATTCACTTTTTCAGTTTTATGGCAAGTATTTTTTTCCCCAAGGAATAAGTTTTCACACACTATGATAAACATATAATAATGATGATTATGTTGTGAAAAGGAAATAATGAAAACATTTTTAAGCAACTCTGAAAAGTATTGCAATGTATCATTAGCAAAGCTATAATTGAGGAAAAACTAAGAGTTGGGTGAGATGGAGAATAATTAGATGCTCAAGACAAATTTACAAATTTCTTTCAAATATTTCAAAGCTTATGCAGAAAGGGAATCTAGAATTATGGAAAATGGAAATGCAGCTGATATGAAGAAAAGAGTTCTAATTGACCCTGTGAGAAACAGACTGTAAAAAGTAAAAAAATAAAACAAGCACAAAATTGAGAAGATGGGATGCAGCTCTGGCAGCATACCGTGTGTAGGCCAAGTGTATTCCTCGTATTTGCCCAGCAGTATCAATACTCCGTAATCAAATAAGGCAGAGTTCTTTTGTGCCCAAATCGAATTACCGGTAAGAACAAGGATTATATGCATCTGTCATGATCCTGGGTATGATGTGCAATAAGACGGGGGGTACGCAGAAGAAAAACAAAAGTGCTCCTGTGTACCGTATGTGATTATAGTTGATAAATCAAGCTCGATTTTTTGCCGGGATTCGAGCACACCTCATTAGATATATGGGGCTTGGAGTGGGAACTTTCCTTGAAAGAAATAATGCCGGGGCTGTCTTCCTGGTTTGACAGATTCTCCGCCCCCCTTTTATTTCGTTCATTTCCTCGAGAGATGTATGTCCGGGCAGAGTCATGAGTGGTGAAGACAAGAAGACACATCTTTGTCAGTAATCATGAGCTCCTTTGAAACCTGCATCGGTTCCATCATACTGGTTTGACAATGCCACATAGTGATATAAATTCATCAGAGGAACATTATCCATCTTGTTATATGCGACATCATGAACGGTGGCAGACATATACAGCGCGCCCATGATATTTGAATATCATGATATATGAAAAGAGAAACATAATACTATCGATGTACTTAAAATAACTGCAGCTGTAATATATTTCTTCAGTATCGTTGACGCACCATGTTATCCTAATAATGTTGCCAAAATTCTAGCCAAGAATTCTGCATGCTTCGAGATACTTTGGGTGAAAAGTAGGAATTCTAATACAGTGGAACCTTGTCATGAAGAGGTCCAATATAACAAAGCTCTCTTTTATTACAAGGTGAATTTGCTAGCCCAAACTCTTTGTATTTCTCTGGTTTAGTACCTTGAAAAAGTGAGAAACCTGCTATCACATGGGAATTGCCATGTTTTTAGGACCTCACTATAACAACACGTTCCCCTGTTTTTTGTCCCCCCCCCCCCCAAAAAAAAAAAATCAACATAAACTATAAACTGCATTTGAATTCTAAATGTCCAGCATGCCTGACCGCACTAACTTCTTTAAAGCCAATTTTCCCCCAAATTGTATTTTTTAGGTAGCCAGAAGTCTTCCCTTGTCTGTGCCATATACTTTTGGAAATAAAGTGGGACAAAATATAGGATATCACTGGAAAGCTCAGAGGTGTGGAAAATTTAGTTATACCAAAATTGAAAAATCGATGTTGCTGACTTTTTCATGCTCTCGTGGTGAATGGGTGCGTTAAAAACTCTTCTTTCACCATGTACTACTCACCAAGGGCAGTGGGAGACAGTTATATTGAATTCATATGCATGATGTACCAATTTGAACTGGTCTGCACTCAAGATCGTAATAACCATGGGGCTCAATGTACATGTAAGATGGAGACATAGGGCTTTGTGAGTGTGTTGGTCAAAGCACTGTGGTATAAGGCAGATAGGCAAGAAAATACTACAAGGAAGGAAGTGATGTTGTCATGGTGCCCCTTAAACATTGATCACCCATTGACTTGCCCATATGTGATAAGACTTTGCAGTATTTCTTGTCCTTTTTTTTTCTGTTGTGGGGAGGGTGGGAGGGGAGGGAGACATTTATTTATCTGATAGTCAAAATGAATTTCTTTTGGCGATTCACAATTTCCGAGCTTTTCTGTAAACTCTGTTTATTTGTTTGATGTTCTTGGTTGGAAAAAGAAATATACTGGTAATAGCGTGGAATCAAATTCATAAAAACGATCTGTAAGCATTATGTTCGAAGAGCATTGTAGAGATGTGTTGTCACAATGTTCTTACCCTGAATGTCTCCTCAATAGGGCTTTATAGAAGATACTGTGTTTTCATGCCGTCTATTCTCGTGCTCTTAACTCGTTGAGGACGGTTTGATTTTGCTACAACATGCATTTCCCGTAGAGGCTTGCCTGAGTGTACTTGGGGCTCGGCCTCAATGGTTTAAAGTGACTGTCCGTATTCTTGTATCTACCCTACCACTAAGAAGCTATGACGCATGTTGTATAATCAAACCTATTCTGGATCAGAGATGAGTTTAATAAGGTCAGAGTTAAAAGTTTTATGAAGTCACAAAACTCCCGGTGTTTTCCAAGGATTGCTGTGAAATGTCATTGGTGAAATGTTGGTTCCAAAATCTTGGGAATATCAAGTGCCAGAGGTCTACATCATACTCTAAAATGGACCTTTTAGGCAGTATCAAACTCAAGAAACTCAACAGTTTATGTCACACTTGATACATGGAAATGACAAAGGGCAATGTACTCTTGAATATGCTTTGGGCCCCAAATTGTTATTCACTTATAAGCAATATAAACTATTGCTAATAGTTGCGTGCTGTTATTTTTGCAGTTCAGAAGTAAAACTTGTGAAGATTTCAGCTCATACATAAATTGCAGACTTGAAGGACCTAATTCCTTCAATTTAAGTCTAAATATTAAGATTTTGTTATTTTATTTTATTTTAGTGTAAGGAATGAACGAGAACATACCCAAGATGCAATTTCATTGAAGTTGATGCCTTGGTATTGTATTTTGGGCTTTTGAGTTATGATGAAAGAAGTTACAAGAATAACTAGAATAGTATTCCCTGGATGAAATGCTGAAGCCAAACACCATGTCATATATATAAAGGCATCTCCTATCTCCATCTTCATGCTGCTAAATTGCTCAATACCAACTTCCTGGAAAAGACCGAAAGTATAATGCTCCCCGCTCTGGAGAAAATGCACGTGCGGAAGTCTTGCAGCGCTGAAATGGCAATGAGGCAGATCGAGTTCGAAGCACAATGATGGACGAACATCGTGTGCTCCTCTCAGCAAAGTTGATGAAGATGAGAGTACCAGTAACATGGTGGCTCACCCAGTTGCTCACCAGTGGGTCACGGGAGCGGGACGAGATAGAAAGAGGCGGCAAACTTAACCCGTCGAGGATGGGATGATTTTACTGCAACACGCATTTCCCAAAGACCCCTGCCCGGGTATACTCCTCCTCAACAGGTTAAGTTTCCCTGATCATAGTTTCCATGTGCATAGGTACTTGGACGCTGAA